>NW_020837959.1:11288567-11339929 GCF_003676395.1 Aethalodelphis obliquidens
TATTTTTTTTTTTTTTTTTTTTTTTTTTTTTTTTGCGGTACGTGGGCCTCTCACTGTGTGGCCTCTCCCGTTGTGGAGCACAGGCTCCGGACGTGCAGGCTCAGCGGCCATGGCTCACGGGCCGAGCCGCTCCGCGGCATATGGGATCTTCCCAGACCGGGGCACAAACCCGTGTCCTCTGCATCGGCAGGTGGACTCTCAACCATTGCGCCACCAGGGAAGCCCCTTAATGTATTTTTAAGTCATGGCTGGGATTGGTTTTGCTGGGTAAGCTTTTACACTGTTCTCCCCTTCATGGCCATGTCCATGGTCATGGTTAGAACACAGCTTAGCATTTGAGTGCTGCTGCCCAGTACTTCTGTATCGTATTGGTTTCTCCTTTTCTTTCTCTTGAAGTCCTTGGTATCAGTTTATTCAGATTTGCTTTTGAGTGATCATAGATCACATCTTTTGGGGTTTATCATTTACTTGTTTTAGAGTTTACTGTATATACATACATTTCTACCCCGTTAGTCAAGAGGATGTGTTCTGCTTACTTGTTTATTCTACAATCTGTTGAAAACTTTAAGGTAGGTCTGTAACATTCCCATTATACCCAATGGTGATGCTCTTTCTATGTCTGGTTGATGTTAAAGCTGATACAGCTGGTACTACAGGACCTGTTGCTAAAACACTGAAAACTGTTTGATAAATAGCCATTACCTTGTAACCCTGAGCACCTCCCTACCACCTTGGGATCATATAAAGCGTTAATGGCTGATGGTGAAGGGGGCCTCCAGGACTGAGCTTACTTAGAAGGGCCTTTGAGCTCTTAAAATTCTTCTCGAATAAGAAGCCCCACATTTTCATTTTCCACGGGGCTCTGAAAATTATGTAGGCTGTCCTGAACAGATCATGTAGATTATGGCAAATTACATAGCCAGTCCTCAACAGAATCATTGCCCTTTTAGACACTGGACCTTTTTCCCAAGTGGAAAGGGATTCTGCCTTAAGGTTTCTACCAGGAACAATGTAGGGGAGGCCACGCCAGTCCTCTTTGTGCTAACCACAGATTCTCTTTGGCCCTGTTCCTCTGCCATTCATCCTGGCCCACATTCTTCTGGAGCCTAAGCCTGGAAAAAGGCATTTAGAGATCAACATTTTTCTGCTATGAGAAATTTTATACTTTTAAGAAGCATAACCCTTTCCTAAGCTCAATTTTTACCCCCGATTCTCATTTCTTTCATTGTCAACTGTATCCCCCATCTGTTTAAACTCTGTGTTTGTATTATTACTATATTTCCTAGAAAAATTGTGTAAATTTTGCTAAATAAATCTTTTCCAAAGGAAACTGGCTTTTAGGTCATATTTCAGCTAGTCAGTTTTAACCAGGTAGACATTTTAAAATCATGCAGAATTCCTGCCTAATTTCTGCTTTATTGGCTCATTGAGAAGCCTTACCTACAATGGAAATAATTGAGGAGAAAGATCTTGGTACTTCCTCAGATATATTCTTGATACACAAGACCCATTTGAGCATGTTTGGAGAGATAAGTTATCTAGGAGTACATCTCTATTTGTGTTTCTATAGCTCATCTGTGACATGAACTTTAACTCACTTATCTTGCAGGAATATTGTGGGAATTCATTTGATAAAGTCAGAATCGTTTCAACAACAGCACTTTTAAACCAAACAATTATGATTATGTGTTCACTGTGATTATATATGATCATTATTTGATTACATCTAGTATAGAAATAATAACAGGTTGTTGAGATTCAGTGATATTAGACAATTTTCACTCTACATCAGTTGCCAGCTCTCTTTTATTAAATGATGACATGACAAGCTTAGACTTTGTAATACAAACTGCCACAAAGAATATTAACAAAATTCTGAACTGCACGTTACAAAATGAAAAATGAGATGAACAAACATCATTTGCCTTTTTGGTGTCAGTCAACCTTTGTAGTTTATGAATGGTGTTCACAAATTAGAGCAAAACTACTGGTGATGGGGCTTCCCTGGTGGCGCAGTGGTTGGGAGTCCGCCTGCCGATTCAGGGGACGCGGGTTCGTGCCCCGGTCCGGGAGGATCCCGCATGGCGCGGAGCGGCTGGGCCCGTGGGCCATAGCCGCTGGGCCTGCGCATCCGGAGCCTCTGCTCCGCAGCGGGAGAGGCCACAGCAGTGAGAGGCCCGCGTACCACAAAAAAAAAAACAACAAAAAAAAACAACAACAACAAACAACAAAAAAAAACTTCTGGTGATGAGCAGTTAAAAGGGAGGGAAAATCTGAGGCTAATTCAAAAAGAGAGAGAACTTGGTGATGAAAATATCTCCTTAGCCTTGAGGTAGGGAGTTTCATCTCGCAATCTGAACCCTCTCTGGGTGCGTAGTAAACAGCTCTGACAACAATTTCTTGAAAAATTTTATCATTATTTATTTTTTAAAAATTTATTTATTTATTTTTGGCTGCGTTGGGTCTTCGTTGCTGCACGCTGGCTTTCTTTAGTTGCATCGAGCGGGGGCTACTCTTTGTTGTGGTGTGCAGGCTTCTCATTGCAGTGGCTTCTCTTGTTGCAGAGCACGGGCTCTAGGTGCGCAGGCTTCAGTAGTTACGGCACGCCGGCTCAGTAGCTGTGGCACACGGGCTCTAGAGCGCAGGCTCAGTAGTTGTGGCGCACGGGCTTCGTTGCTCCACGGCATGTGGGATCTTCCCGGGCTCAAACCCGTGTCCCCTGCATTGGCAGGCGGATTCTTAACCATTGCACCACCAGGGAAGTCCCTATATTCACCTCTTGAAAGGATCTCTGCAACATTAAAAAAATGCAATTTGTATTCCTTTTCTAGAAAAATGGTGGCAAACTGTTGGTGCTGCCCTTTAAAAAAAGGTGGATAGAATGAATATGGCTGATAACAAATGCTAATTTAAAAACTGATGTCTTATTTTCCAGCTAATTTAATTTAATATTCTCCTCCTACTTTATTATTAGTCTTGTAGCAAAGTAACTATTTACTATAAAAAGGATAGTTCAAACCTGAAATGATGCTCTATGCTATAGTCTATTACAGTTCAATTATAAGTACTAATGATTATAAGAAATGTAGGAGACAACTGGATATTACATAATGATTTCATATTTGAAAGGGTATTGAATGATATCCTTTTAAGTGTTCTTTTATGGCTTAAAAAGTTCCATTTTGTTGACATCCTATTTCAGAGTATATTGAGACATTTCATAATCTTTTTAAGAAATAGAGTTTAGAATATTTTTCAACTCTTTGTTAACACTTGACTCTTATCTAGAGAGTTTTAAAGTATAATCTGAATGTGAAGCCTCAGGAAAAAAAGATATTCAATAATTTTGGGGAAATATTATTTTTATGAAAAGTCCTGAATGGCCCATGTCTTTATATATTTTGATGCAGATACTGTTAGGTGCATACAAGTTTAGAATTGTTATATCCTCCTGGGGAATTGAAGTTTTGAACTTTTCTCTTTGTTATTCTTTAGTAAATCTCTTTAACTCTGTAATGATTTTTGCCCTAAATCTCTTTACTTTGATCATAATATAGCTATGCTAAACTTTATTTTGGTTAGTATTTGCCTAGTATAATTTTTTTTTATCCTTCTATATGCCACCTTTCTTTTTCTTTCTGATTTAGGTGTATCTCTTATAAACAGCATATATATGGTTTTTGCTTCTTAATTCATGTTGTCAATCTTGGTCTTTTACTGGGAGTATAAGTCCATTTATAATTATTGTTGTTACTAATATATTGGGATTTCTTTTTACCAGCTTATTTTATTTTTTCCATTTGTTGCACTTTTCCTATATTTTTATCCCCTCTCTTTTCTTACTTCCTTTTCTACTGAATCTTTTTTTGCATTTTTACTTTTTCACTTTACTAGTTTGGAAGAGAAACACTCTATTTATATACTATGAACATCCTAGACAGTTACATTTAACAAATTCTAAAACTAATCAGTATTTTCCTCATGAACAATATAAGAACCTGCACATACCATCCTGTCAAATACCATCCTGCTTTATATATAGTTGTTTGATATTTGAGGTTGATTTAAGCTCCACAAATTAGGCATCACTATTTTTTTCTGATATAGTATTTATTTAGATATGCTCACGTGTTTATTAGTTTATTTGTTCACCATCCTTTCTTCTATCTCAGATCTCTCATTTGGAGTAAATTTCTTCTTGCCCAAAATAGATCCTCTTTTTCTTGTATTGAAATGTAATTCACATACCATAATATTCACCCTTTAAAGTGTACCATTCAGTGGTTTTAGTATATTCACAAAGTTGTGCAACCATCACCACTATCTAATTCCAGAACATTTTTTTTTGTACCAATAAGAAACCCCATGCCCAACAGCAGTTACTTCCAGTTACTTCCTCATGTTCCCTTCCCCCCAGCTTCTGGCAACCACAAGTCCTTATTCTGGACATTTCATATAAATAGGATCATGCAATATTTAACCTTTTGTGTTGGCTGCTTTCACTTAGCATAATGTTTTTAAGGTTCATAGCTGTTGTGGCATAAATCAGCTCTACCTCCCTTTTTATAGCTGAATAATATTCCATCATGTGGATATACCACATTTTGTTTATCCATTCATCAATTGAGGGACATTTGGGTTGTTTCCACTTTTTGGCTATCATGAATAATGCTGCTATAAACGTTTATGTATGAGTTTTTATGTGGATATATGTTTTTAACTCTTTTTGGTATATACCTAGGAGTGGAATTCCTGGGTCATATGGTAATTCTGTGTTTAACTTCTAGAGGAAGTGCCAAACTTTTTAAAAGTTTTGTAATTCTATCAGTAATATATGAGGATCCTAATTTCTCCACATCCTGTCGACATTTGTTATTGTCTGTATTTTTTTTTTTTTTTTTGCGGTACGCGGGCCTCTCACTGCCGCGGCCCCTCCCGTTGCGGAGCACAGGCTCGGGACGCGCAGGCCCAGCGGCCATGACCCACGGGCCCAGCTGCTCCGAGGCATGTGGGATCCTCCCAGACTGGGGCACGAACCCATGTCCCCTGCATCAGCAGGCGGACTCAACCACTGCGCCACCAGGGAAGCCCTATTGTATTTTTGACTGTAGTCATCCTAGTGGATGTGAAGTGGTACCTCCCTGTGGTTTTGATTTGCAATTTCCTAGTGACTAATGATGCTGAACATCTTTTCATATGCTTATTGACCATTTGTATATCTTTGAAGAAGTGTCTATTCAGATCATTTGTCCATTTTTAAATTAGGTTGTCTTTTCATTGTTGAGATGTGTTTTTTAAATTTTTAAAAACTTTTATTTATTTTAAAATTTATTTATTTATTTTTGGCCATGCCACACAGCTTGGCTTGCGGGATCTTAGTTCCCTGACCAGGGATTGAACCCCAGGCAACCGCAGTGAAAGCGCCAAGTTCTAACCACTGACTGCCAGGAAATTACCTATAAGTGTTTCTTTAAAAAATTTTATTTATTTATTTATTTTTGGCTGTGTTAGGTCTTCGTTGCTGTGCGTGGGCTTTCTCTAGTTGCGGCTCTAGGTGCGTGGGCTTCAGTAGTTGTGGCTCGCGGGCTCTAGAGTGCAGGCTCAGTAGTTGTGGTGCACGGGCTTAGTTGCTCCACGGCATGTGGAATCTTCCCGGACCAGGGCTCAAACCCGTGTCCCTTGCATTGGCAGGCGGATTCTTAACCACTGTGCCACCAGGGAAGCCCTATAAGTGTTTTTTTTTAAAAAGTATATCTTCTGAATACTAAACTGTAGTAATCAGGACAGTGTGGTATTGGCAAAAGAACAAAGAGATCAGTGGAACAGAATAGAGAGACCAGAAATTGACTCCCATAATTATAGTCAGCTGATCTTTGACAAAGGAGCAAAGGCAATACAGTCGAGCAGATTATCTGGAGCCAATATGAACCAGTAGCACCCCACTCTCATGTGTGTATCTATCTACTCTCATCTACTTATCAATCATCTATCTAATCTATCTGTATTAAAACCCATGAGTTCACACTATACCTCCAAATCCAACCCAATACCACAGGGTTTATTCTAAAACCCTCCTTTATATATTTGTAATTCCCTTCTCTGACAGTGAAAAACCTGGTTTTCATTATCAAGAATATATTACTTATTTGTTCAATGCTGGAATACACAGAAAGTCATCTCAGAATTGCTGACTGATACATCTTAAAAAAAAAAAAGCCTACTTGTTCACATCTCACTTTTTTTTTTAAGAGTTCTTTTTGTCTTTAACCTAATGGTATATATTCCAAACACTGTGTTCAAAGGGTACTGGGTTTAGTTCATTTTATTTCCCCCCTTCAGTGTGGTTATATTATTCATTTGAAATAGAGTTCTGTCCATTGGTTTCTGTTTGTATTCCATTTTAGGGTTTTTCTCCATTCTTGTTGATTTTATTTCTTTTCTCTTTGTCGAGATTTAAAAAAATATGTGAAACATTAACATAAAAAGTCAGAATTGTACAAAAAAGTATATTCAGAGAAGTGTCCCTGACTCCATGTTTCCCCATTTCTTCTTTCCTTCCTACCTTATTCCCACTGACCCCTTGAAGGTAACCAAACTTACAAATCTCTGTTTTATCCTTCTTATGTTTGTTTTTGAACAAGCACGTAGATACTAGTATATTTTCTTATTTTCCCTTATTTCTTACACAAAGGCAGCATACTTTAGATAGTCTTTTTGTTTTATTTAAACAATATATCCTGAAAATTATTTCACATTACACACAGATCACAGATGTTGATCGACATCTTTCTCATTCATTTTTACAGTTGAATAATATCCCATTGTGTGTATGCACCATATTTTACCAGTCTCCAATATTGACATTTTCCAAAATTTTACTATTACAAGTAATGCTGCAATGAATACCCTTGGGTGTAGTATTTTATTATCATTTGCGGTGTATTTTCAGAGTAAATTCCTAGTAGTGGTACTGCTGGTTCAAAAGGTAAATGCATATATAGTTTCGTTAGATATTGCCAAATTCCTCTCCATAATGGTTATATCACTTTGTACTTCTATCAGCCATGTGTGTGAGTGCCTGTTTCTCCACAGCCTTTCCAATAGTGTTATGCTTTGTAATTTTTCCCAGTCTGATTGATGAGAAATTGTATATCCGTGTAGTTTTAATTTGCACTTACTTTATTATAAATGAGGCCAAACATCTTTTCATATGTTTACTGATCATTTTATGTCTTTTCTGTGAATTGTTTGGTCACGAATTTTATCCATTTTCCTATTGGGTGTTTGGTCGTCTTTCCCCTTAAAATTTATTTATTTATTTATTTATTTATTATTATTATTTTTTTAGCGGTACGCGGGCCTCTCACTGTTGTGGCCTCTCCCGTTGCGGCGCACAGGCTCCGGACGCGCAGGCTCAGCGGCCATGGCTCACGAGCCCAGCCGCTCCGCGGCACGTGGGATCCCCCCGGACCGGGGCACGAACCCATGTCCCCTGCATTGGCAGGCAGACTCTCAACCACTGCGCCACCAGGGAAGCCCCTCCCCTTAAAATTTAAAAGTGGAGAATTTTTAAGGGCCTGCAGTTTGCCCAACTGCTGGGAATGAAAGTTTAAGTGCTTGCTACTCAAAATCTGTGCATCCGCAGCATCTGCTTGGGTAAGGAATTTGACATCAGTGGGGAGCTTGTTAGGACTGTTGACTTTGGGTAACACACCTGATCTTCTGAATCCGAATCTGCACTTTAACAAGATCCCCAGGTGATTTTTATGCATACTAAAGTTTGAGAAGCCCTGGTCTCAGTGATCTCTTAAAGACCTCATATTTCATCTCCACTAGGAATCTCTCCTGAAAAGATAAAAGTGAAAGGGGATTATATTCCTCCAGTACCATTAACCCTAAGTGGTATCTGTAAACTTACTAGATTTGTTAGATTAATTGCGTACCTTTCCCCCAGATGCTCTTCCTTGAAGGGCTATGTCTTCTATTTGTATTACCTAGTGGAATTCTAAAATGCTGGTTTTTCTAAAATTAATCAACCAGTGTTTTTAGAAAACAAGCATTATGAGAAATATTTAGACAATGAAGCACAGTATGATAGTTCTTAAAAAAAATTAAACATAAAATTATTATGTGATCCAGCAACTCCACTTCTACGTATATACTCAAAACAACTGAAAGCAGAGACTGAACAGATATTTGCACACCCATGTACACAGCAGCATTATTTACAATAGCCAAGAGGTGGGAACAACCCAAGTGTCCATTGATGGATGAACTGATAAAAAAAACAAGTGATACACACACACACACACACAATGGAATACTGTTCAGCCTTAAAAAAGGAGAAAATTCTGACACATGCTAAGTGAAATAAGCTAGACACAAAAGGACAGATATTGTATGATTCCACTTATATGAGGTACTTAGAGTAGTCAAATTCAAAGAGACAGAAAATAGAATGGTGGTTGCCAGGTACTGAGGGTAGGGGGAAGGAATAGGTACAGAGTTTCAGTTTAGGATGATGAGAAAGTCCTGGAGATGGATGGTGGTGATGGTTACACAACAATGTGAATATACTTAATGCCACTGAGCTGTACGCTTAAAAATAGTTAAAATAGTAAACTTTACATTATGTATAGTTTACGAAAATTAAAAAACCCCAAATCTTTTCACCATTAGGTTGTAAGAAACTTCAGAATTTTATTGTTATAAAATTTGACGCCTAGTAAGGCCTTGTATACAAAAGGATTCAACATATTTTTTTAAATAAAATAAAGGGTTCAGCTTTCATAGGAAAAAAAATGAAGTACAAAACTAAAAGATGCTTATTTAAAAAAAATCAATCAATGCAAAAATAAAGAATGAAAGCTCCCTTTGCCCTTCCCTGGATGCTAACACAGGACTGACTGCTCTTTACAGGTTACTTTTTATTTAGGCTAAAAACAGATGTGCTCTTTCAGGATACACCTGTAAGAGATTTTAAACTAATTAGGTATTATTAAGACACATACAAATCCTAAAGCAAACCTAACAAGGAAATGATGCAGTTAAGAGGTTATCATTAAAACATAGATAATGCTTGAATTATAAATATTTGGGTGTTGTACAGTCATTTATATGCAAATTTTCAAAACTGGCTGCAGTTATATTTCATCTCCACTACCTCCTAGTATCATCCTTGGCAAAAAGGAAAGCTTTCTTCCTACAGTTTTGGTAAAACAAAAATGGGGTTACTCCCTCAAGCTATAGTAGATGGGTTTATCTTCCACCACACTTTAAACACCATCCTCCCCATTCCATGCAGCGTCCTCACCTGGAGCTGATGCTCCTCCTTCTATAAAGGTGTGACAGCCTCTCTCCAGGAGTTGATGCAGTAAGAACTCACAATTATAGGTCCACACTGGCGGGGATAAAAAAACAAAACAAAAACAAAAAACCAGACTTTGGTAAGTGTTTTACTTTCTGAGGACTGCTGTACCACAAACTGGGTCTCTTAGAACAAGAAATTTATTCTCTAACAGTTCTGGAGGCTAGAAATCCAAAATTAAGACATCAGCAGGACAATGCTCTCTCCAAAGGCTCAAAGGAAGACTCCTGTTTCATCCAGCTTCTGGTGGGTGCCAGAAATCCTTGGTGTTCCTTAGCTTGTAGATGCATCATTCCAGTCTCTGCCTTTGTCATCACAGAGCCTTCTCTCTGTGTCTGTCTCTTCTCTTCTTATAAGGACACCAGTTATACTGGTCCAATATGACCTCATTGTAACTTGGTAACATCTGCAAAGACCCTATTTTCAAATAAGGTCACATTCATGGGTACTGAAGTTAGAACTTCAGTATGTCTTTTGGGGGGACACAATTAAACCCAAAAGTGTAAGGACCAAATTTCTGCTCAAAGTTAAACCTAAGAAATGTCCCATTTGTTAACTCCACTGGGAGGAAGAGGCTCTGCTCTGAGTTGCTGGGAAAATCAGTCTTCCTGGGCTTAGTTCTCATTTCCATACCTCCTTCTCTGTCAGAACTTGTCCTTGTTTAGGCATTGTCAGTGACTACTGTCAGCACCACGCATCATCCCCTGCTTCCTAAATGAAAATCTGCCAATTCTAGAATATAATGAGTCAGTAAGCAAGCACAGAATTTAGGAGTAGTAGAAATGGGTAAACTCTTCACTTTCCAGATATACGTGCTCTTTTCTGTGTTCGTATATTTCTTAAACAAAAAGCAAAAAAAGGAAATACACCCCCACATTGTGTGCTTCTGTTGTTTTTAATAATAAAAAAATAATCTATTTGCAGTCTATGGAAGTAGATGTGGTTTAGAGAGTCAAGGTAACACAGTGGGGTAAAGATTTATGCTATCTGGAACTTCTTCAGGAGTCAGAAGCTCAAAGTTTAAAAATTTAGGATTCTCAGACTAGCACCTAACAGTTCAGGTAAGAACCGAACTGACATATCCCATGGAGCCCAGAGGTGTATATATGAGATGGGCATGGTCATATCAAGCAGCACAAGCTCCCCATGAAAGCAGCGCCTTCTGCCTGTTGGGGTCACCCAGCCCTACTCCTGGAACAGAAGCAGCCTGGTTCACATCTAGGCCACTCCCTCATTTCGCAGTAAAGGAAATCGGTTAGTAATTGTTTTTATAATCACACATGATTGTTTTGTTTATCTTCCAGCCTGTCAGGCTCACTTAGTGCTACATCCTGTACCCCAGAGCACTGGGAAAACAATCCAATCCAGCAAGCATTTATTGAGTACTGACTGCATGCCTAAACTCCAGGCTTATTATGGGCCAGACCTGCCCATTAAGTCCTGAACGGTAGTGTTTTGCTTTCTACACTAGATTGGTAGTTTTCCCACTTTAAGATTCCGGTATTTGACTTTCTGGCAGAGTGGGACGCCACGGGCGGCCTCCTTCGGAGCTGACGTCTGCTAGGAGGCCTCAGTGCACTTAGGTAGCACAGGCACGGGAGATTCCCCTGAAGGCGGGGTCCACAGTGCCCCCGCGCGCGCAGGTAAGGAGCTGTCTATCAGCAGGCGGTGGGCGTGGCCTGTGCACACCGACCAATCAGCAGACCCACCCTTAAGGCAGTCTCCCCGCCCAAACCACGGAGCATGCGCCACGGGCGCTACGCAAATTCCTCTCTCTTCGCGCGCCCTCTCCGCGGCGAGGTCAGAGTTAGGCTGCCCCGAGTTTCCTCAGAAAAGAGGAGAAAAGGAGAGGTGGGGTCCGTTAGGGATGGGGAAGGCGGAAAGGCGGTGTGAGGAAGAAGTTCCTCAGAGTCGTGGCTGTCGCTAGCAGCCGCCAGCTCCCGGGTCATGTTGGGCCCGCAGGCCGGCGCTTCTGGGTTTCCCGGGCTCCGCGCCCAGCGGTCCCGCCCGGCCGCGGAACCGCGGCAGATGGGCACGTCGTGTCCCCTCAGCCCCTTGCAGGTTATTGTCCTCAGTTTACAGAGGAGCTGGGCCAGGCTCAGAAGTTTTGATGGTGACTCAGCAGCTCGTCCTTGCGGGCCAGGGTCTGCGTGACTCATCCCGGACCCTCCCTTCGGCTCCAGAGGCTTCCACCGTTCGCGCGACGCCTCTGGGGGCGGAATAGTGCTTTGAGGCGGAGAAGCGCCGCCACGAGTGCGCGCGGTGCTCCACGCCGGGTCCCGGGCAGGGGCGCTCCGTCCCGCTCTGCATAGCCCGGGCTTCCGAACGGCTCTGTGCTCTTCGAGTGCCACCTTCCTGAAACCTCCGTCCCTTCAGCAGCCCCAGGGGGGGTGGGCGTGGTGCCACCGAACCCCGACCCTGCCGGTGACCGCGGAGTCCCCAAGATGCTGGGGCTCCTCAGGCAAGGAATCCACGGTCCCAGTGTATAGGCACCGGCTCCGAGGACTTGTCGACCCGGGAGGGCGCCGGGTCGCGCGCCCTCCCGGCGGCTTGCGCGGCCCTCGCCTCGGGTCTTCGGACGTGCGGCCTGGGGAGCAGTCGGACCAGGGAGGAGGCGACCCCCGGGGTCCCTACCTGCCCCGCCAGGCGTCCGGGGCAGCGCGCTGCCAGCCTCCCGCTGCCCGCCTCCCGCGCCGTAAGGCACCAGCCGCACGACCTGCAGGGCCCGCTGTCCTGCCGCGCTGGCCCCTCCTCCGCCCGCCCCGCCCCGCGCCGCGCCGGACACCCCGCCCCGAGGAGGCGGCCCGGCGAGCGGGCGCCGAGGGAGGCTGGTGGCATGGGGGAGCAGCCGTCGCGGCCACAAGCACGGTTGCCCCTAGCGAGCCCCGGCGCCGCTCGGAGCGCGGGGGACCGCGGGAGCCTAGGGGGGTGGCTCGGGGCGTGACACCGAGCGGAGGGCGTGGCTCGGGCTGCGCCGCCCGGACGCGCGGCGAGCGGCGGGGGGAGCAGGCGGCGGCGCCGGGGGCCGAGGGCGGGCCGGGCCGAGCGCCGAGGGCGCACCTGGCGGCGGCGCGGCCCGGCCGGACTGCCGGAGCAGGCTCGGCGGCGGCGCTGGTGGCGAGGATGTCGCAGCCGCCGCTGCTCCCCTCCTCGGCGGAGACTCGGAAGTTCACCCGGGCGTTGAGTAAGCCGGGCACGGCGGCCGAGCTGCGGCAGAGCGTGTCGGAGGTGGTGCGCGGCTCGGTGCTCCTGGTGAGTGCGGGACCACGGAGGGAGGGAGGGAGGCGGGCAGGAGGGCGGGCGGCCACCTCCTTCACGCTCCTCTAAGTCGGCGGGGCGGAGGCGGAGCCGCCGACCCTACTGGGTCTGTAGGATTAAGAGGTGGTGAAGGAGGGGGGTGTTGGACAGGGGAGAAGGGAAGGTCCTGGAGGGGCAGCAGCTCCCAGACCCCCACGCTGCGTCTAGGGGGTCCTCTCCCCACTGCTGCTCCTTCCCTCCGGGGAAATTCCCTGGGAGTGAGGTCGCCATCTCCCTCCTACCCCCTCCCCCCCAACTTTACGTCCCTCTGCCGACTGAGAAATTACTCTCTCCTTTCCCCCTCCCTCCCTCTCACATCCCCCTTCTCCTCCCTTATTCTGGAGGGGCTTGGCACCTGTGGCCTGGAGGGGCACAGGGGAGTGGAGGTGGCAGCTTCCTTTTCCAGTCCGCAGCCCAGGGTGGGATATGGCCCTGCGGACCCTTTGGGTGGGCTGAGCTCCAGAAGGGAAGGGGTTCTGTATTCTCTCCTCCACTCCCTCCCCCTGGCCGCCTCTTATCAAGGGTTAAGGGTCTTGATAGGAACCCCCCGTGACTTCAGCTTGGGTGCAAATTACTACGAAGTTTGGGAATTTGGAGCAAGCAGACCGGTGATTAATCTGGTCGTAGCAGAAAATCTTTTGAGAATAGGCCTCTGGGTGTGAGGAAGATGAAGTTTTAAATCAACTTTTCCACTGCCAGGGCTGGTCCTGCTGTACTTGGAAACGCAGTATACCCCATCACTTGGAAGGTGCGGAAGAGCAGCAGCGTGCTCTCCTGGGTAGCTGGAAACTTTTAGCAGCTCCTTGCATTGGCGCTGCCATTTGTTTTCTTGAAAGGGGCTTGTTTGTGGGTGGGTGACTTGTGTTTGTTGGAACGATCCAAGAAGAAGGGCCTTGGAAGTGATTCTCTGGGCTTTGTGGGGCTGTGTGTGGGTTATTGTTGGGGTGGAGTGCTGGGTCCCTTAACACAGGGCCTGGCTCATCTCTTCGGTGGCAGATAGATTCCCTTTCTGGTCAGACACGGAATGACATGAATGATGGTTGTGGAGATTGGAGACGAAGCTTCACTGATTTCCATAGCTAGTCTGTTCAGTTTGATTTTTCTCACAATTGCTCTGACAGCTCCCTCTAGATTCTTCAAACTCCAGTTGGTTCAGTAATAAGGGATTTTATTTTTCTCTTTTTACTGAAGTTGATCATTTGACGGTAAGGAGTAGAGCAGGAGTTGAGAGTGGACCAAAACCTGGGATCTCTTCCATAACTTCAGTTGCTTTGGCCTCAGTAGTATATCCTGTATCTTCCTGACTTTTGCCAATGTGTGTATGTTAAGGAGAAAGCCCGCAGACATCTGTGGCTTTTTTTTTGTTCTGGAAGGAAACTTAGTTCTTTTAACTGGGGGCACTGTCCTTGTTAGAGATTTGAGGCAAAAGAAGAGTAAATAAAATCATGATTTCCAAAGTGTGGACAGACCCGGACTGAAAAGGAGGTACTAGTTTGATAAGCCATTAGATTGAGCACAACACTGCTCATTACTCACATGCAACAGTCCTTGAATTCAACAGCCCTTCCTGTTGGAGGCTGGCCTACTGATAGTGACCTAGTAGTGTCCATTCCCATGTGTGACATACTGCTGCTGTGCTCTACCTCATGACACTTTAATAGTACATCTATTTTCCCTATTCACCCTTAAGCATGAACAGCCAGACGTTTGGCTGGTGTCTCAACCCTTAGTGTTGTCTGTCTGTGATCATTGTCTGATGAAACTTGTGATGAAGCAAACACAAAATGCTGGAAAGTAGGTGGGCCTCCTTGGGCCTTTGAAAGGCTCCCCCGCTGAATGGGAAATACACTGCAGTGATTCTGCATTGCAGATGGAGGAATTTGCAATAGCTTACAGATATAAAAACTACCCATCAACCTCACCCCCCTCACCTCCTGCCAGGTACTCTGCCACCGCCTGCTTTTTCTTGCTGCTCCCCAGTGTCTGCCAGGAAGCCACAGCAGGTGCACCTCTCTCGGCTTTGTTCTAGGAGCATCTAAGAAGCTACCCCTGATCCTTGCAGAAGGCAGAGCAGCAGCCAGGCCAGGGTTTGGAATCCCATGGTCCACCGATCGGTGCTTGGATGGAAGCAGTACTCTGCTCTGTTTTTGACAGCTTGGGTCAGCGCTAATACAATGCCTACAGCATAGTAAACACACAGTAAATATCTCTTAACTAGCTGACTAACGTAGCAATTCTGTAGATGGACTAAAAGAAAAACGAACAGGGTATGGCTTTAACTAGCTCTTCTCATGTTTCTAGTATTGATGAGTGGCTTTTAGTGAGATCAGAAACAACAGAATTAAATAGTTCAGTGGGTAATAAAGGCTGCCATTTAAAAAACAAGCTTTAAAGTGTAGAAGTAAGGTGTACTCATAAATTTTTTGTTAGGTTCATTTTTCATAAGCTCAGGTGTGTGGGCCTTTAAAAATGATAGTGTAGGGCTTCCCTGGTGGCGCAGTGGTTAAGAATCTGCATGCCAATGCAGTGGACGTGGGTTTGAGCCCTGGTCTGGGAAGATCCCACATGCCACGGAGCAAATAAGCCCGTGTGCCACAACTACTGAGCCTGCGCTCTAGAGCCTGCGAGCCACAACTACTAAGCCTGCATGCCACAACTAATGAAGCCCATACGCCTAGAGCCTGTGCTCCGCAACAAGAGAAGCCACCACAATGAGAAGCCTGCGCACCGCAATGAAGAGTAGCCCCCGCTCGCAGCAACCAGAGAAAGCCTGCGCGCAGCAATGAAGACCCAGCGCAGCCAAAAATAAATAAATAAATTTATAAAAAATGATAGTGTATTAATTTGTTTGAAAACCTTGAAAAAAAATACAAAAAAGCAGAGAGAATAGCATCATGAACCTTCATAATCCATCACCCAGATTCAGTAATTATCAAGATTTTGCTAAACTTGCTTTAACTGTCCCCTTTTCCCCCTCGTTTTTTTGTGTGATTGTGAGTGCCACACCACCCATCATTTCACCCCTATATAGTACCCAGTGTGTATTATTAAAAATAGGGATGTTTTCTTACTACAGTGCCATTATGTTAAAGTTTGCAATAATCTGTTGACATACTATTCAGATTTCCCAGATTGCCTAAGAAACATCTTTTAATGGTAGTTTGTTCTAATCAGGATCCTAACAAGTTTTGCTGGCTTTTTCAAATGTGGTTTACTCTTTCATGAGTCTTAGAATTATTAATGACGGAGTGAACCCTCCCTGGGGTCAGGAGTCCTGGGTTTTAATCCTAGAGCTTTAGTAGTGCAGAGCGTGGGCTCTGAAGCACCTGGGTTGTAATTCCAGCTCTGCCCCTTACCAGCTGTGCAGTCTTAGGCATATTACTTAGCCTTGGTGTGCCTCGGTTTCCTCATCTGTAGAGTAGAGATAGTAATCATACTTACTTTATATGGTTGTTGGGAGGATTAAATGAGCAATAGAGGTAAAGCTCTTAGATGGTGCCCAGCTGATATTCTGCCAGCTACTTAAGTCACCCTGGGCTGTCGCTTAACTTCTTTGAACCTCAGGACTCCTGTTAAATGAGGAGCTGTACTAGATTGTTCTAGAGTCCGTTTCCTTACCAACAGGATTCGATTCTAAGATGCTTTTACAAGAGTAGCAGAGGTACTATTAGTAGTATTCTTTTTTTTTTTTTTAATAACTCCTTTAGGCTATTGGAGCACTTTTTTTTTTTTAAATTTAAATTTATTTATTTATTTTTGGCTGTGTTGGGTCTTCGTTTCTGTGCGAGGGCTTTCTCCAGTTGCGGCGAGCGGGGGCCACTCTTCATCGCGGTGCGCGGGCCTCTCACAGTCGCGGCCCCCCATTGCGGAGCACAGGCTCCAGACGCGCACGCTCGGTAGCTGTGGCTCACGGGCCTAGGCCTAGTTGCTCCGCGGCATGTGGGATCCTCCCAGACCAGGGCTCAAACCCGTGTCCCCGCATTAGCAGGCAGATTCTCAACCACTGTGCCACCAGGGAAGCCCCAGTAGTATTCTTAACTGTAGGAAATGTAATTTATGATTTTGGGTAATGAAAGAAGAATCCTCACAACTCCAGAATTAGCTGCCCGTGATTGAGAATAGTCAGGAGGGCAGCACGTTCAAAATAATATGCAAACTCAGGAGAAAAACTAGAAATAGTTCCCTGATCAGGGTTGAGTTGCGACTGGGCCTTTCAGATGCATTAAAGATAGCATCATAATGACCTAGATCTAACGGAGTATACCACCCAAGGCCTAAAAATCTTCTTTTTCTGAAAGGTTTGTGTAAATATTGGGACAGGGCGCTTTGCATGGGTTTGCTGGCTCGACTGCGCTTGGGTATTGATGCCCAAGTCATCTGGCTGCCGGCTTCCTTGCCGATCTTATCTCAGCGTGCTCAGCTTCAGGCTCTCCTTTGACATCAAGCCCCTGCTGGTGACACCATTGCACAGCCATCGGAGAGCCTGCAGTGTGAAACGAAATGAAACCAAGTCAGGCCGTCACTAAATTTTCCTTTGTGTAACTGGAGGATGATGGACAGAGGTGTGGGATGATAATCTCCCGGAGTGCACGCTTGAGGCCCTTCTCGCCCTCCCAGTTCAGTCAACACGAGATTCCAGTATGATCTGAGGTAACCTGAGACCCGAGGGGTGGTGTTCTTTGAAATCCTCAGGTAACGTAAAACCTCATTTTGGCTGTAATTTTAAATCAGATAGGATAGGAAATCGGTAACTGAACTGGCCTGAGCTTCACCTCACTGTCTTTCTCCACCCTCTGGTAGAGTCCTAACAACAGAAATGTCCCAGAATACAGGAAGCAGGGTGGAGGCCCATCTCCAACTAGATAATCAACAATAGGTTCTATTTCTTTGGTTTCTGATCCATTTGAATGTTGGGAGACAGGAGGACATTAGTAATGCCTTGAATCTGAAAAGGGAAGAAGGGAATTGTGAAATCTTCATCCACATTTGATGAGGGCCTGCTCTGTGCTAGGACTTTTTGCTGGGTGCTGAGGACCTGCTGCTGTGTTGGAGCCCTTGCCCTGAAGGGCTTATGGTCTAAACAGGTGGACAGGTCACTGTTCAACAAAAAGATAGCAGTACACAGGAGCACGTATAAAGGTTCAGATGCCTGGTTCAGACAACACATGAAGATGAAATAACAGAGAACTGATGTACTTGGGAAAGGGTTTGTGAAGAATTGAACTGGACCTGGAAGATGTAATGATAAGGAAGACTTTTCTCCAGAAAAGAATGAGAGAGATTGAGCACATGCTTAAAATGCCCGGCTAGGCAAAGAAGGAGCAGAGCAGCTTGGACAGAGTAAGTTTTAGAAGGAAGGGAGAGAAGCTTTGAGAAATACAGTTGCTAATTTGGGGAACAATTTCAATGACTGGCTGAGAACACATCATAAACGCTTCTTAGAGAGATCTTCCCCTCAGTGTAATCTTGGGGGTAAATAATATGACAGTTTTGTGTCACACAAGCCTAAGGACCCAAAGAGAAGTCTATGACCCAGAACAGAAAACAGGCCTCTGTGTGTGTCAACCTTTAGGGTGCATGCGAACAGTAGTCAAACATGGTGGGTACACCATTGAGTAAATGATATTGCATAAAAAGTATTGGGGTCCCACCTTATACAGTAAATCCCCTATATACGAACCTTCAAGTTGTGAAGTTTCAAAGATGTGAACATGCCCCTGTATCCCAGCTGTTGTACTGTACTACTGTACTTTTCAAGGTACTGTACTGTAAGATTAAAAATGTTTTCTTTATTTTTTGTGTTTTTTTAATGTATTTTTTGTGTGAAAACTATTATAAACCAGTTACAGTACAGTACCATATAGCCGATTGTGTTAGTTTGGTACCTAAGCTAACTTCGTTGGACTTGCGAACAAATTGAACTTAAGAACACACTCTTAGAATGGAACTCGTTCGTATATAGGGGACTTGTGTCACTGAAATAAGTGATAAATAAATGTAAGAGTCACATGTAAAATAAATCAAAGAAACAGCATAAAACATGGGTGAATAATCATGTAAGGGTGGAGAGGAATTTTTTTAAAGCATGAAAGTAAAGGAAAATAGTTTGGCCTGGGCTTGGGAGGTGAACCGGGGCCTTGCCATTGATGAGCTGAGGACTTTGATCAGGTTTCTTCACCTAAGCCTCAGTTTGCTCATCTGAGAATTGGGATTGTTAGGTATTATTATCTTAGGGCATTCTTAAAGTAAAGATTAAACAATTTAATATATGTAAAGATCCTTAATACTAAGTGCTTAACAAAGGTAAGCTTGTATTATGATAATAAAAGATTGCTTGTCTTGACTAAATATATCTGGAGCCAGCATTTATTAAGCACTTACTGTGTCCTAGGATATGTATTAGGGCTTTACATGGGAGGTCAAGTCACTTCAAGGTCACAAGCCTATAAGTGGGGGATCTGTGTCTTGAACCTGGGCACTGTGGCTTCAGACCATGTGTTCCTACTCACCACTCTGCCTTCTGCCTCCCCATGCAAACTCAAACCTCTGTTCTGTATGTTACAAGTACCATAAATTTAAAAATCAAATAATAAGCTTAGGAACAGTATTTGTCTTCTCTGTATATCTATATCTCTGTCATAGTGTTAAGTTTTAAAAAATATATTGAGAGTTCTTACGAATCAATTAAAGAAAGAAAAATACTCCAGAAGAAAAATGGGCAAGGACATTAATAGGTAATTCCTCAAAGAAAGGAATACAGTTAGCCAATGAAGAACAGAAGAAAAAAATCTTCAGCCTTGCTAACAATTAAAGAAACATTAATTACAGCAAGATGCCATTTTGCTTGATAAATTTGCAAATTTGCAGAGATAGAAGAGGTTTTGCACGGATGGGGTGAGCCAGGCACTTTTGTTTGCAGGGCTTCCTCATCCCACAATTCCAGGGGCCCCATTCGCATGGCATTTTATGAGCATTGTGTCACCTGGGTTTTGTAACATGCATGGTATAACTTTTTGAGCTGGGCTGTATGTATGAAGAACTTTAATGTGCTTCAGTTCTTTGGCTCAGTACTTAAGATTATAGGAATTCCCCCTAAGGACTAAACTGAAATGTACATAAAAGACAGTGTCTGAAGTCACAGTGCTGATGGTTCAAGGCAGAAAATGTAAAATACTGACCAACTGCAAACGATCTAAAGGTCTTAACAGTAGTGTAAATGGATTGTGGGGTTGGATTCTTTATGGTGCCATTAAGTTTAGTTTTAGAAGAATAATGACTTGAGAAAATTCTTCCATTATAGTGTTGGGAGGCAGTGAGGCCTGCGGTTAAGTTTGGGGGCCTGGGTTCTGTTACCACTTTAACACTAACCACTATGTGACCTTGGGTTGTGCCCCTGCAGCCTGGCTTCTGCCTTTAGTGTGGGGTAGCCTCTCCGTCCTCACCCCTTCAACTTGTCTTCTGCAGCATTTGTTACCACACAGCACCTCTCTCCCCTTCTCTGGTTCTCCCGCTCCTCTGTTCCCTTGCTTCACTCACCACCCTTCCGAAAGAGTCCCTTCTCCACCTTTGGCTCATAACATTTAATCTCTTCCCTGCACTCTGCAGGGAGCTGCATACCTTCATTGCAATTTCTGAATCATTATCTCAGTTTTGATTTTTTCCCCCCAGCTCAGACCTGCTTTTCTGCTAACTTGCCTGACGTGTACTTGGCTGTCCTACCAGTCCCTTAAGTTTAGCATCTATGAAACATAAACAGTCACTTTTCATCTCAAAGCAGACGTCCTTTTCGCATACTTGTTTTCTGTAGTGAGAGTCATCGTTGCATGGTCACCAACTCTGAAATCTCTAATTCCTCCTTATTTCTCCCTCACGCTGCCTCTCCATTGAGGTTGGCGGGGGACCACGTTGTCCATATTCTGGCACCTGGGTTGATGGGACAGCCAGTGTCTTGAATGTGGTGGGTTCTTTTTTTTTGGCTGCGTTGGGTCTTCGTTGCTGCACGCGGGCTTTCTCTAGTTGCAGTGAGCAGGGGCTACTCTTCGTTGCGGTGCGCGGGCTTCTCATTGTGGTGGCTTGTCTTGCTGCGGAGCATGGGCTCTAGGTGTGTGGGCTTCAGTAGTTGCAGCACGCAGGCTCAACAGTTGCAGCACGCAGGCTCAGTAGTTGTGGCTCGCAGGCTCTAGAGCGCAGGCTCAGTAGTTGTGGCACATGGGCTCTTCCCGGACCAGGGCTCGAACCCGTGTCCCCTGCATTGGCAGGCAGATTCTTAACCACTGCACCACCAGAGAAGCCCCACAATTTACCTATTGATGTGTATGTACATTTGTTTCGCATCTGTTTCCCTCACTGGACTGTTGGTTCACCATGGTTTCCCCAGTACCTGGCACTTAGCAGGGGCGTGATTGATATATATATATATATATATATATATATATATATATATTTTTTTTTTAAATTTTTATTGAAATATAGTTGATTTACAATGTTAGTTTCAGGTGCACAGCAAAGTAATTCAGTTATATACATATATATATTCTTTTTCAGATCCTTCTCCATTATAGGTTATTACAAGATATTAGATTTTTTTTTTGATGAATGAAAGACTCCTGAAGTCTCTACATCTGACACGTTTTATTTTTAAATCTTTTTTGATTCCCCACTGCCCCTAATTTCTCTCCCCTGCACCCATTTCTATTTACTTCATTCTAGCCTATCTCTTTCTGCCAGATTAACTTTCCTAACGCACAGGATCCATTATATCATTAGTTTCTCATTGCAACCTGATAGATTTGATGATGTTCATGTACATAAGAATGCATCACTTTGAGGCTGGCCCTTTGTCTGCTTTAGTTTAGAAAAAGCAAGTTGTCAGTAAATCTGCGTGATCTTTGCATAGGTTTTGAGAGCAGCTGCGCATTTTAATACAAGTAATATTCATTTCCTTTTTTAGGACAGTTTTCTTTTCACCAAATCTGTTGAACTCCAACGTGTAAAAGAACACAATGATCTAATTCTTATGTTAGGTATCTAGTAACTCATCTGAGAACAAAACAAAATAAAACAAAAATACAAATAATAAAAACCTGCAAGTGCTTTTCTATCACTTGAAGCATGAGTTTTGCAAATCATTAAGAAGTACTTAGATGGTGAAGTTTTTTCTGTTTCTTTTACATCTCTGTCACTTTTTCTTTTTCTCAGATGGACTCCTTAAATTCTTATCAGCAAATTGTTGGCAAGGAGACTTACTACCTGATCAGAGCTCTGTAATGCCAAATGGTTTGTTGGCATCTCCCTGCCCCCCCCCCACCCGCCGCTTTCTTTGAAGTTGGCAGGAATAAATACAATCAAGATAGTGCTTGGGTATGTCTACTTAGGGAGGCTGGCTGGGTCAGTGCATGTGTTGGAGATGTGCCCATTTATTTATTATAGATTAACATTTGTTGAATGTTAGTCTGAAAGTGAATCTGAAAGCAGATGTCATTGAACTGCCCACCATCTCCATTGACCACAAGAAGTTTATTCTCAAACTCTGTGTACTTAGAGATTCACATACTGTATTTTCATACAGAAAATACACGTTCTGTCATGTGGATGTAGAAATGTTCTAAGGAAAGTTGTTTACCATGATAAATTAAAAAATTATAAACAGTATATACAGATTGTTCCCTTTTTAAAAAAGCATAAGCACTCTTTTGTTGATGAAAAAGTTTTATGGTATTACAGATGCTACAGTACAGTATGCTCTTGTTTCAGGAATAAGTTAGATATCAGATGTTTAGTCTCTGAATTCTAGAACTTAGAAAATAACCATGGTATAACCAAGTTTCTGTTAATAGGGGGATAGTTCTGTGAGGAGTAGCAGTAGGATGTAGTGGATAAGAACTTGAGCTCAGGAGATTCTAAACCCAGCTCTTCAGAGAAAGCTCTGCTTTCTCAGTCTCTTCACCCCAAGAATGGACATCATAATAGCACTCATCCCATCATCATCATGTTTGTGATGATTAAGTGAGAAGATGCATATAAAGCACTTAGAATAGGGCCTGGCGCACAGTAAATACCCAGTAAGTACAAGCTTTTGTGATTTATGAGGGCAGCCTAAAGGAATATCATATAACTCTTAAAAGTGCTCCTTATGGAGGACTTATAACGGGAAAATTTTAATGTTGGGTGAAAAAGAAATAGTATGTGGAAGTATGTACATCACAATTGTGTAAGAAATAACCTGTGTGTAAGAAAAACGTTGGAAGGAAATACATGAAAAGGGCATATGATTTGTTCTTTATATACTCTAATATTTCCTAATTGTTTAACTTTCATAAGTGAATGGATAATAACCTATCAAGAAAAAAGAAAACGAATATAGGAGGGAAATTTTGGTGCTTCATGTAAGACACTTCAGTTGGTCCTCTTTGAAAATTGTACATCTTAGTGCTTATACAGGTGTGCATCTTAATGTAAAATGTGTGTTCCTGGAATAAGATAAACACGTGCATCTTGGTAGCAAAAATATTGTCAACAAGTTAAGAGTCCTGCTTTGAATGCTCAGAGGAAGGAAGGAGGCCCAGGTGAAATAATGAAACGTTGCACTTGACGGTGTTATAAAATTCTTTCCAAAAAACATCTTGCGTGAGCCTCTGGAAAAATGTAGTCAGATAGACAGGGATAGTGGGGTTTTTGGTTTGTTTGTTTATTTGTTTGTTTAAATTTCTGTTTTGATGAGGAAACTGAAGACCAGAGAAATCAAGTGACTTGCTTAAGGTCACCTGGCTCATAGTTAACACTTTTTTCTTGATAGGATGGCAGAGTGTGTCAAAAAAGATATAATTTAAAAATTTGAGTTTGTCAGAAACTTTTTTATTTTTTTAACATCTTTATTGGGGTATAATTGCTTTACAATGGTGTGTTAGTTTCTGCTTTATAACAAAGTGAATCAGTTATACATATACATATGTTCCCATATCTCTTCCCTCTTGCGTCTCCCTCCCTCCCATCCTCCCCATCCCACCCCTCCAGGCGGCCACAAAGCTGATATCCCTGTGCCATGCGGCTGCTTCCCACTAGCTATCTACCTTACGTTTGTTAGTGTGTATATGTCCATGACTCTCTTTCGCCCTGTCACAGCTCACCCTTCCCCCTCCCCATATCCTCAAGTCCGTTCTCCAGTAGGTCTGTGTCTTTATTCCTGTCTTACCCTGTCAGAAACTTTTAAATGGTTAATTTGAATCATTACACGCCTTTGTGGAAAGTACCATGAATTCTCTGGGTTGGTAGAAATTTGTGACATGGAAATGAAATCATACTGCTTTGGAGGTGAAAGATATCTCTAGAGGTCATCTGGTTCAGTTTCCTAATTTTACAGATGAGGAAGATAAGATCTACCATGATTAATCTGTTTATGGTCATACAGTTCGTGTTACAGACAAGAACAAAGAACAAAATCTACAGAGTTTACTGGCTCTGATCCAATGTATTTTCCACTGACCCCAGGAAATAATTGAATGTACTTTGTTTACTTTTGCATTTTATCAAGTATCTTTACATACTGTGGTAATCAGATAATATCAGAATATGAAACATCTATTTGTACCATGGATCTCTTTCCCGCTTGTATATTTCATTAGTCCTAGGCCAGTTTGTAGGTGAAATTGACATTCATTTTTTCATAAGCCGAGAAATGAGTTCTTCATTTCTGTTTAAGGTATATTAGGAGGACAGAGAGAAAGAAATAAAAAGCAAGAATTACAAGATTAATCTACAAAAGATCTCAATAGAAACTTACTGAAGAAGGAAGAATTAACTTAGTAGTCAGATAATATTTTTTAAAGGGATATGAAATCACGGTTTTATGGGTACTTTGGTTAAAATAATTCTGTGGCTTGAGGAAAAAACCTTCATGGGCCTATTAACCTACAGTTCTTTAATGTAGACTAAACTCTATTAACCTGGGTCATTTTACCTTTCAGCCTGCTTTGCCTTGGCTAAAATAAATACTCAGCTGTAAATGGCAGCTTGTTCAAATTGTGTCATTACTAAAAGAGTTGTATTCCTAAGATTGTTTAGAGAACTTATCTAATCTGTCATTCTAACTTATTGCTATTTTCTTAAGTAGAAAGCACAGTTCCTATGGTGATAGCAGAGGTCCCATAATATTTATAGTATACTAAATTCGTTCATAAACCATTACACTAGCTAGTATTTACAGGATATTTAATCTCTGAGGTTAGCTTTTTTTCTTCCCAGGATTTGAATATGTTCATTTAGCCATTTTAATTTTCTTTATTCTTTAAAAAAAAACCTTCTGAGAGAATGTTAATTATTTTTTTCCAGAAGATGAGAAATAACTGCTGTTTTATCATTGTTTTTTTTAAAATGGAAGAATGTGTACCCTACTGATTTCTTTGGAGTTGATTTTGTGAAAAACCAATTAAAGTATCAAACTTTTAAAGGGACTTAGAATTCAAAGCCACTGAAAACTGAGATGGGCAAAGATTCCTGACACAATGTTAATTTCTCCTGGAAGAATTAATATATCAGGCATAGTTGCTGGGGACTCTATAGGTGGTGGGATGGTGGGGATGGGCTCCTTTGGTGGATTTTGTGGCGGGTGTGGTCCATTTTAAGAAAGGGGTTTCAGAATAGCTTCCAGAATTTGAGAGAATCACAGATGTCTTCTTCCATAGCTTCAGTTGTTGGAAATGATCAGAAAGAGTGCTGGCTTCTTTCTTTACAACTTGGAGTCTTGGTGTCTTGGAAGACTCTACTTCCTACTCTGTGAAGCAAGCCCCAAACCACTCTACCCCACAGTCTCCCAGCATATTCCAGTGAGCTGTACACTTGCTGTTATGAGACCTGGGTTCTACCTGTGATGCCTATCCCTTTGTGGTCTTGGCCTGGTGTCACCCGCACAATGTGGGGGGACACTGACCAGCCTACAGTGGATGTAAGATCCTCCTTTCGGACCAGATTTTTTTCTTTGGAGCCTGGCCTACTGTGGCCCTGGAGCTCATTTCCATCAAAGGTGACCTTTGGGAGGGGAGGGACAGAGGCCACATGGAGCCCAGGCTTCTGTGCTCCAGGCTTCCTTGTGATCTTCTTCTTACCAGTCCAGGGTGTCTTGCCCCGGAGCCTCCCAGAGGATTCAGTGTCCTCTTGTTTATCTTTTAGTCAGGATCTTAGCAGATCTTGAGGCACTTTTTGAGTTCTTTTTTTTTTTTTTAAATTAATTAATTAATTTATTTTTGGCTGTGTTGGGTCTTCATTTCTGTGCGAGGGCCTTCTCTAGTTGCGGCAAGCGGGGGCCACTCTTCATCGCGGTGCGTGGGCCTCTCTCTATCGCAGCCTCTCTAGTTGCTGAGCACAAGCCCCAGAGGCGAAGGCTCAGTAGTTGTGGCTCACGGGCCTAATTGCTCTGCAGCGTGTGGGATCTTCCCAGACCAGGGCTCAAACCCGTGTCCCCTGTATTGGCAGGCAGATTCTCAACCACTGCGCCACCAGGGAAGCCCTGTTTTTTGAGTTCTTAACAGTGACAGTAGCAGACAGAAATGTTGCGTTGTTACAGTTTTTTAAGCTCTTGTGCTTAAAAACTTGTGTTCAGTAGATCCCCAGTTGTCACTGGTTGTTCATTTACTCAACAGACACTACAGGATAAACATTTGATTAAGACACAGACCTTGTCCTCAAAGACTGTGCAGTCTAGAGGGAAAAGGAGCACAGACAGGCCCCAGGGAGCCCTTGGGTTGGTGTTCCCCTTTGGGAGTCCTCTGCCTCTTGGCTGTTTTCGCACCCTGGAAGGAAGAAGGACGGTTGTGACCTGTTGCAGGTTGAGTTCCTAGGAAGGTGCTGAGAGTGAAGTCAGCTTTCTGGGAAGTAGAAAGGTACTGGGACCTCAACTCTTACACTGCTTTCCTGAGACCCAGGAAACATGAAGCTTGACCTGCCTGTTCATTGTAGGAGTAGTGACAGAATGTTTGTCTCATGAAGATATTGAGTAGAGATAGAGGAAACTCACATCATTGATAAGAGTGCAATGGGAATTGTGGGTCAGGCTCAAAGGCACAGACTATAGAGCTAGAGAGGGAGCTATTAACATCCTGAAGAGTCCTAAAATTAAGATTTTTATCTATGCACGAGTAATTTACTTTGCCAACTAGGGAGAACAGATTGGGCGTTTAAGAGATTTATTTCTCGTGACATCTAGAATATGTACTGAGGTGCACAGATCCCCAAATATGCAGGGATTTAGATCTTGATCATGTCCTTATTTAGTCCTAGAAGCCATATGAAACTTACGTTAAATAATTCAGTGTGATAGTAACATATTAAACTTACGTTAAATAATATGGTAGTATATTATTGTAGTTATTTATATACTATGGTTGAGGGTTTAAGAACTGTAAAACCTCTGCTTTCTTCAGAACTGAAAATGAAACCAATTTTTGTGGGGCTCCAGATTAAAAATAATCTGAATTGATTGTGAGAACTGTGCATGAAAAGAAAATTCAGTTTTTTATGCAAAATTGTCAGTGACTTTAAGCTCCATGGGACAGAGATTTGCATGGTGCTGTTGCCTGGGCTTTTAGTGATTGTAAAAGATATTAAGCATGGGCGCTTTTGGAAGCAAGGTGACATCCTGCTGATTGCAGTTAGGCTAATGATAGCATAACTGACACTAGAAAAGTACCCCTTTTCAAGTGCTGAGGAATGTCTTTATTAATAAAATACTAAAATTCGTTCTTATGTAAGGGTGCATTACTTGGTTTAGGCTTGATTTTTATTTAGTTTCATAGATTGATTTTTGCTTCCTACTTTTAAGGATGTGTGGATTATGTTAGTAAGCTCCTGGGAAAAGAAATGAGCATGTATTTGATTGACAAATAAATACACATAGATGCTTCCACATCTATGTCTCCACATTTCTGAATAGATAGATTTTTTTTATAAAAGTGTTTATTTATTTTTACTTGTTGACCGTTTGCTTTATTTATTTATTTATGGCTGTGTTGGGTCTTCGTTTCCGTGCGAGGGCTTTCTCTACTTGTGGCAAGCGGGGGCCACTCTTCATCGCGGTGCGCGGGCCTCTCACTATCGCAGCCTCTCTTGTTGCGGAGCACAGGCTCCAGATGCGCAGGCTCAGTAATTGGGGCTCACGGGCCCAGTTGCTTCGCGGCATGTGGGATCTTCCCAGACCAGGGCTTGAACCCGTGTCCCCTGCACTGGCAGGCAGATTCTCAACCACTGCGCCACCAGGGAAGCCCCTGAATAGATAGATTTTTAAAAATTAGTTTTTTATTGAAGTATAGTTGATGTACAGTATTATATAAATAACAGGTGTACAATATAGTTATTCACAATTTTTGAAGGTTATATTCCACTTACAGTTGTTATAAAATATTCGCTATATTCCCTGTGTTGTACAGGAATTGATTTTAAAAAAAATATTTATTTATTTGGCTGCGCTGGGTCTTAGTTGCGGCATGCGGGATCTAGTTCCCTGACCAGGGATTGACCTGGGCTGCCTGCTTTGGGAGCGTGGAGTCTTAACCACTGGACCACCAGGGAAGTCCCAGGAATAGATTTTTTTTAAAAAATTAATTTATTTATTTATGGCTGCGTTGGGTCTTCGTTGCTGCACGCGGGCTTTCTCTAGTTGCAGCGAGTAGGGGCTGCTCTTCGTTGCGGTGCGCAGGCTTCTCCTTGCAGTGGCTTATTGTTGCGGAGCACAGGCTCTAGGCGCGGGCTGCAATAGTTGTGGCTCACGGGCTCAGTAGTGGTGGCTTACGGGCTCTAGAGGGCGCAGGCTCAGTAGTTATGGCGCACGGGCTTAGTTGCGCCGCGGCATGTGGCATCTTCCCAGACCAGGGGTTGAATCCGTGTCCCCTGCGTTGGCAGGCAGATTCTTAACCACTGTGCCACCAGGGATGTCCCCAGGAATAGATTTTTAATTTCACACATACACCAAACTAATTGAACACATTTGTTGAGTCCCTACATGTGCCAAGTACTGTGCTAGGTGCTTGGGGGAAGCAGGATGAGTAAGACAGATCCTTTCCTACCTTGCTGACAGACTAATAGGGAGGGAAGATTGCACATTTAAATCGAAGATTGGAACGTTAAAAGTAACGTGTTAAAGGCTACTAAGGAAAAGAGAGTACCTCTAGTGGAGGGAATTAGAAAAAACTTACTGAAGATGGTGGCATTTTGAGCTGAAAGTAGATTTGAGAGATGGCAACTGTTCTGACTAGAGGGACCCTGTGATGAAGGCCCCGAGGAAGGAAATCTGGGGAACATGGTCGTTGAGCCTGGTGAGGTGTTGGGAGAGTTAGGGGCGCACAGATCCCGGTCACCCAAGGAAGGACGGGGCTGACAGAGGCCATGTCTGGAGTGTTGACTTTTTTCTTCCTTTTGGGTTTTTGAGCTGGAAGGTGTCTGGATCAGAGCTTTGCCGAGGGACTATGGTGACCATGACATTGGAGCCCAGTGGCTGGGGTGGGGATAGAGGCAGAGAACTGGGGTTTTAGATGTTACTTAGGAGACTTTACCATAATTTAGGCAAGAGGTAGAGGTCATGTGTAAGAAGAATTTTGGGATAAAGTCGCTAAGTATTTGAACCTGATTAGGTTAGGTTATTTATTCTGTAAATATTTACCAATAATCCCTCCTCCTCCCACCCCAGGGTGAGCTTGGCGCGCTCCCTGGCTACGGGAGAGTGGGAAGCTGGAGGCATTAAATACAGCCTTAGGTTTCAGGCCAAGACCAGGAAGGTGGTGATACAGAAATCTGAGAACACCCACCCCTCTTCCTCAGGCCTTGAAGGAAGTGTAAATTTACCTGGCCTCCTGCTTTCAGATAAAATGGTGCAGACAGATGAGACTCTCATCTCCCACTATAAACCCCACCAGAGAAAGGGGTTAGCAGTGAGCTGTTAGGGGCCTTCATTTTTTAGAGAGTGTTCAGGGTAGAGCCGGTAGCTTTAAAAAACACCCATCTAGTCCTTTTTAAAATACTCAGTCGTATCAGCGTGTGCTAAACCAGGAGGTCCCGACCAGTTGCTTTCTCTGCCACTGTGTCTTCAAGGCCGATAGTCTGACTTCATATAAGTTTTCTGGAATCACCTTTCTTCCCTCTTCTTTTAAGGAAAAATTAAAGAAGTCTTTCAAAATGGTAGGTTCATAAACAGTTATTTAGAGAGAAGATAGATAATTAGGTAATTCATTTTGTTACCCTTTTTGTGCACATTTCTGTAATATACTTGTTTTAGGCAAGAGAAGATAAATGACTGCTTTGTACAACGGGGCCCCAGTTCATTTTTGGATGTGAGTTTCTTTAATATTTCCAGATACAAGCTAAGTCACTGCGTGGATTGATAAATTATAGATGGAAAAGTGTTCTCAGTTTTCCTCCTCTTGGATTTCTTTGCTTCCTATGACTGTAGATCTCTCCTCCTTGAAATCCCATCTTCCTTTGATACTGTTGTTACTACCTTGCTGTTAATCAATATGGTGACAATGGTAATAATGATAACTATTTTCTCATGTCTTCGTTTTTCTCTCACTGTTCCCCATTCTGCTTCCACTGTAGCCATACCCGAGAAGGATGAGTACCTGAAGTTTTCCTCCTTCTACCCTCCAGAGAGTTTAGCTGCTACCTCTATTTCAAAAACTCATCCCATATCTTAATTTCCAGCCTTAACCAAGACATTTTTGAGGGTCAGGAAAAGCCAGTTGGTGAAGGGTTATGGTGAGAGAAAAATGAGGAGAATCAATGAGAATTTGCCCCAAATAGAAGATCTACAGGTCTTAGTTGGCGGCTCCAGAATAGAGAAGCACAGGAGGTAATGGAGACGTGAAGGTGTTGAACCTCCCTTTCTTGTTGTGAGGCAGAGCTACGCAATGTGAAATCCACTGACTGGAGTTTGTTTGTGAATTGTTTGTAACTGGCCTATGATGAGATATGTGCAGAAATTGAGAATAAGTGTTTAGAAATCTTTAACAGTTTGACGGGGCAACTTTGAGTCTGTTGAATCTAATAAAAATTGTGACATATCTTGCATGCCTTTGTCTTTTATTTCATTTGTTGTTATTATTATTTGGTATATTATAGAAGTGTTGGTCCCCAGTGGAGTGGGGGAGTAAGAGCACCTTCACAAGTAGTTTGAGAAGGCTGGTGTAGGTTTGTGAGGATGGTAGTCGGGGATGTTCTATTTGAAGTGGTTGGTTTGGGCAGCAGGAATGAGGGTTGCCCAGGCCGGGAGCAGGTGGGTGCTCCTCTTAGCAGCTGAGGAAAAGGGTTCCCTAGTGAGACTGAGTCTTGTGACTTGAAGGAGGTTTTGGGGTGAAGAAGAGTGTTTAGGCACATCGCACCCACACCCAGGTGAGGCCCAGCCCCAGCGTTTGGTAGGAGTGTGTATATTGCCCTACCAGCAGGGGCTTCTAGGCTCGGGCTGTTGGACCATCATCCGTAGTGTCATTTTGGGCTCACCAGACATGAATAGGGTATATCACGTCTTTCCCTGTGCCCTAAACTTGCCTTTCCTCTTTTATTTGTCTCTGTCCTTTCGTACCTTGACTCTGCCGAGATATACTGCACAGACCTTAATGGTGATTCTTCTCTTTTGTTTCCCAAATGCGTCTTTAAAATTCTTCTAACATGAAGAAGATTCCTTCTGTTGGTAGTTTTCCTGGACCCCTTATATTCTAAGCCGTGCCCCTTTCCATAGGCCTTTTCCCAATTCTATCACTTGTCTGACAGTGACTGCTTTTTCTTTCTGTGAAAGGTGGTGTCACGATAGATGTCCAGCAGGTATTAACACCAGCAGAGCAGATTCTGGCATCCTGGGCTGGCAATTTCCTAATTCTGTCTTTTCCACCGAAGTGACAGGATATTAAACCACTGAACTGGTACGCAGTCCTCGGCTGCCTGCCAACGGAATATTCGGGGAAAGAATGGACCAGCTTTTGTTTCTCTTGCCTCTGTGTAGCCTTGGGGTGGATTCTGAGGGGATGTTTTCCCTTGCAGCTCTAACCCGTTTGGTATTGAGAAAGCAGGAAAGCGAGTTTTCCTGTTACGAGCAGTGAACAAAAAGCAAGCAGCGGATGGAGATATCCTGTTGGAGGAGGCTTGGGGCGTGAATGTCGACAAATGCACCTCGTTCTTCCCCTGTCTTTAAGGAATACGAGGAGATGGGAAGGAAATCAGTCACTCTGCAGGCCAAGTCGAATGGTTTTCCGTTTATTTATGGTGCTTAATAAGATTATAAGTGTGTGCTTTGTGATTTAAAAACTTGTCAGACACAGAGATCTATAGCACATGACAAATTAGGAAAATGAAATAGTTTTTTGTTTCCCATGAGGTTGTTCTAAGTTTGCCTGGGAGGGGGCAGTGAACTGTACAAGTAAATGTAAACTCTATCCAAGTTTTATTTATTATTAAGTTTAAAGATCACTTAAAATGGCAAATTCTTGTTGAATTAGATTTATAAGAGGATGGTTTGGTATATGCTCTTAGGGGACCATTCCTTGGTACTTTTTAAAGAGAACTAACTTTTTCCTCTCTTACTACAAGAGCAATACATGTTTATTACAGGAAAATTAGATAACACGTACAGCCAACTGAATAGTACAGGAGTGGGCTGGAAAGACATAGAAATGGAAAATTAGAGCAGTGTGGTAAAGGAGAGAAAACCAGGGTCTTCTGGGAGCAGTGGGGGTGGGAAAGGGTCAGGGATGATCTCCCCAGGCACCACCCCGGGGAGGCTGTCTTGCTTGCATGCCACACCTTCAGCGGTGACTTTGTACCCTTTGAGGCTGGTGTCCCCACTCTACCACGAGTCTAGACCTGATTGAACATTCCAAGTTTGTTTGGGGCTGGAAAACTGTTTGATGACAAGTTGAAAGGCCAATTAACTCACTGCATTTCACATCTTGTCTGTCTAGGAGGAGGAGTGCTAGGCAAGGAGAATCTCTGAAAATAGATATATTAGCTAGTGAGTGAGTGTGTGTGTGTGTGTGTGTGTGTGTGAGAGAGAGAGAGAGAGAGAGAGAGAGAGAGAGAGAATCTTTGAGAACCTTGGCTGTAAAGGAGATAAAGAAAATATAAAAGAGTTGATGCAGAAGAGTAAAACAGTTTTTTTGAGGAGGGTAAGGGAGAAATGTACTGTGGCCTCTGTCATCCTTCAATGTCTTCTTGACCTTCCCAGTTCCTCCATGTCTTGCCATATTGACAGTATTTAGGTGTTCTATGGAATGAATAAGTTTCGTTTCACTGTTGTATCTCAGTAAACACTTATAGAGCCGCTGTCAGCAGGTCATACTTTTAGTCAGATTTACCTTATAAGGATACCGAGAGACAGCCTTATAAGGTATGGGATTAAATTATCTTTTTTTTTTTTAAAATCTATGAAAACTTATTTACCATAAAATCTGCTAGCCATTTTATTATAGGTAATGTAGGATTAATATGTAAAGTGGAAAGTATAGAGGCTTGGACTGGATAATCTGTTGATTTTGGTAACTTGTTTACTTAACAGATATTCATTGAGTCCTGTTACATACCAGCTGTTGGGCCAGAAGCTGGACTAGAACTGTAAATTACAGAGTTTATTGCAAGTCTTTGCAATAAACTTTGCAACCTCACAGACCTGCCAGTCTGGTCAGGACATAAATAGGTAACCAGACAGTTCAATGTGGTGGGATAAGAGCTCCAAAAAGAGACATGTGAGGTGTCCTGTCATTACATGGTAGAGGCATCTGTTCTGGACCAAAGGGAGTGACATCTAGGTGAAGATCTGAAGGATAAAAAGAAATAAGCCAGATAAAGGGGGTATTTTATTTTAGTTATAGGAGCCAGCATGTACAAAAAGGCCTGGAGGCAAGAAAAAGCATGGCTTTTTTTTCCTTTTAGTTTAGCATCCAGTAACTAAAAGCTGGTCAATATGGCCAAAGTCTTTCGTCTCTGATGGGAATGATGAGAGAGGGCTCTGAAGAGGTGAGCTGGGACCCAGCATAAGGCCTTCTTAGGCACGTTTAGAAGTAGAAACTTAGGGGTTCAGCAAAGATGAGGGACAGAGGATCAATATAAAAAATCAGTAGTGTTTCTCTACTAGCAATGAACAAACCAAAAGTGAAATTAAGAAAACAGTTCCAATTACAATAGCATTACAATAAATAGCATCAAAAAAAAATACTTAGGACTAAATTTAACTAAGAAGTGTAAGAATGCTAAATAAATGGAAAGACACCCACTGTTTGTGGATTGGAAGAATTAATATCCTTAAGATGGCACTACTCCCCAAATCTATCTACAATTTAATACAATTTCTATCAAAATCCTACCTGCTTTTTTTGCAGGTATCGACATGCTGATCCTAAAATTCATAAGGAAATTCTGGAAACCCAGAATAACGAAAAAAATCTTGAAAAAAGAGAACAAAGTTGGAGGACTTACACTTCCTGATTTCAAAACTTTCTACAGAGCTGTAGTAGTCAAAATAATGTGGTATTGGCATAAGGATAGACATATATATCAATGGACTAGAATTCAGAGTCCAGTAATAAATCCATGCATTTATAATCAATTGATTTTTTTACAAGAGTGCCAAGACTATTCAATGGAGATAGAATAGTCTTTTTAGCAAACAGTGCCGGGACAACTGGATATCCATATGCAAAAGATTGAAGTTGGATCCTTATGTCACACCATGTGTAAAAACCCACTCAAAATTGATCATAGACCTAAATGCAAGACCTAAGACTATAAAACTCTTTGAAAAAGAACATAGGTGTAAATCTTCATGACCTTGGATTAGGCAGTGTTTTCTTAGATATGACACCAAAAACACAAGTAATCAAAGAAAAAATTAACTGGATATTATCAAAATGAAAACTTGAGTTTCAAAGAACACTATGTAGAAAGCGAAAAAGTAACCTACTGAATGAGAGGAAAGGGACTTGCATCTAGAATGTATAAAGAACTCTTACAACTCATTAATAAAAAGACCACTCAGTTAAAAAAATGAGCCAAGTGTCTAAACAAATGCTTCTTTAAAGAAATATACAAATGAACCTGCTTAACATTAGTCATCTGGGAAATGTAATTTAAAACCACAAAGAGCTACCACTTGGCTCCCACTGGGAAGGCTAGAACATAAAGACAGACAATAGCCCTTGTCTGTTATTGTCATGTTGGTGAGGGTGTGGAGAGATCTGAGCCCTCAAACATTGCTGGTGGGAATGTGAAATGGTGCAGCCACTTTGGAAAACAGTTTGGCAGTTCTTCAAAAAGCTGAATATAGTGGGGAGGGATAAATTAGGAGTTTGGGATGAACATATACACACTACTATATATAAAATAGATAACCAAAGAAGGACCTACTGTATAGCACAAGGAACTACACTCAATATCTTGTAATAATCTATAAGGGAAAAGAATCTGAAAAAGAATATATATACACACTCTTAATATATATATATATTCTGAATATATATATAAATGAAAATATATATATAACTGAATCATTTTGCTGTACACCTGAAACTAACAGAACATTGTATATCAACTATATTTCAGTTAAAAAAAAAAAGCTAAATATAGAGTTACTCTATGACCCAGCCGTTTCACTAGTAGGTATATCTAAGACAATTGAGAACATAATGTCCACAGAAAAACTTGTACATGGAAGTATTAGTCATGATTCTCCAGAGAAACAGAACCAATAGGAAATATATGTATGTATATCCTATATGTATAGGAAGAGGTTTACTATAAGGAATTGGCTCACGAAATTATGGAGGCTGAGAAGTCCCACAATCTGCCATCTCCAAGCTGGAGACCCAGGAGAGCCAGTGGTATAATTCAGTCGGAGTCTGAAGGTCTGAGAACCAGAAGTACCAAGGGCAGAGGAAGACCGATGTCCCAGCTTAAGTAATCAGGCAGGAAGGGCCATATTTTTCCTCTGGTTTTTGGTCCTATTCGGGGCCTCTGATAAGGGGATGATGCCCAGCCACACTGGGGAGGGCAGACTGCTCTACTGAGTTCACTGATTCAAATGCAAAGTTTATCCAGAAACACCCTCACAGACACACCCAGAAAGAATATTTAGCCAGGTATCTGAGCACCCTGTGAGCCAGTCAAGTTGACACGTAAAACTAACCATCACAACAGATGTTCATAGTCACATGGTGGGTAATAGCCAAAAAGTAGAGAGCCCAAATGTCTATAACTGATGAATAACAAATATTACAGTTAACAAAATATCCATACAATGGCATATTATTTAGCCATAAAAAGGAGTGAAGTGCTGATACATCCCACAACATGGATAAACTTTGAAACATGCTAAGTGGAAAAAGCCAGACATAAAGCCCACATATTTAGAATGTCCAGAGTAGGTGAATCCACAGGGACAGAAGGTAGATTAGTGGTTTCCAGGGACTGGGGAGAGGGGGCGTGGAGAGAGACTGCTAATGCGTTTGAGGTTTCTTTTTGGAGTGATAAAAGACTGTTGTGATGGTTGACAACCCTGTAGATATACTGAAATCGCTGAATTATATACTTTAACTGAATGAATTTTTTGTGGTGTGTGAATTGTATCTTAATAAAACATTAAAAAAAAAAAGTATGAATTTTATCCAGAGGTTGGTTGGGATCCCCTGAAGGATTTTCAGCAGGGTGGTGACACGGTTGGATTTGTTTTTGGAAGATCATTCTGGCTGCAGTGAGGAGAGTGGCTTGGAAGCGTTGAGACGGGAGGCAGGGATCCCACTAAGAGGCTGTTAGAGTGATACAGATGCGAAACTTTGCGAGTTTAAACTAGGGAAATGGCAGTGGGAATGACCAGAAGCAGACAGTAAACTTAACAGGGTTTGGTGATTGATTAGATGTGGGAGGGACAGAGGCGGGCGGGGGCTGGGGGCAGCGATTTGAGGTGTGTGCCTATATGTCCAGCTTAAGCCATAGGTGGAGGAGCGAGTAGGGAGGAAGGTGACATCAGCATGCCACTGCTGGACCCACTGAGAGGTCCCGGACCGGGCACACAGAGGCATCGAGTAGGTAGTTGATACAGAGCTCAGGAATCCAGAACCTCAGGGGGCTTGTTAAAAATGCAAATTCTGGAGCTTCACTTTATGTGTATTAAGTCAGAATGTCTAATCAGGGCGGATCTACCTAATTTGAGGCCACCCTGTGGACGCGCCTCCAAACTATAGGAGTGGATGTGAGATTTCCTGTGGAGAGGTGTGGAAGAGAAAAGAAGGGACTCCGTCTCCACTTAGGAGCCCAGTAGTGGAAGAGGAGACTTCACAGGGGTCTGGACCCTGAGAGATACGAGGCATCCAGGAGGGTGGGGTGTCAGGGAAACCAAGGGAAGGGTGTTGCAAAGCAAGGAAACATAAGCTTGCCATAAGCTGCTGAGAGGTCAGGTAAGGTAATAGATGCAAAGTGTGCATTGGATTTACTGACAAGGTGGTGACCTGGTGAGGTCCATGGGTGGTGCAGACGTGTACCTAGAGCCGGGCTGGCGTGGGGCTCCACGTGTGGCCCATGGGTCCTCCAGGGGATAGAGTCCTTATGATGATGGGCAGCACCACCCAGCACGCTTTCCTTGGCTCTTCTCCATTCCATAGTATGGCCTCGTTGGAGCACAGTACACACTTACAGGGCCTCTGCTGGGTGAGTGTTTGACCAGGATGCTTGTAGGGGAACCCTTGGTGAGTGGCCCTGGCCTATGGGGCACATAGAGCTGGGCAGGGGAGGGAAGATGCAGCTTTAGGGCAGAGGGTCCTGGGGTCGCTGACACAGGTAGATGTCCTGTCTGGTTTTTCACTTGGCCTAGTAGAACCCAGCGGACAGCATGTGTCAAGATGTCAAGTACTGCTGGGCTGACGGTCTGAATCACTAAGGCCAGGGGTTTTTAAGTTGGGGCATTTCATATTTTTCTTGGTATTTTGGTCATGTACAGTTTTGAGAGAGATACTGTACAAATACTTGAAATAAACTTCCTAACCCCCAATTTTGGCCCATTCTTTGAAATATTGTTTAATACAAGTTATGGGATTCTCTTAGAGTTGTAAATCTAGATCTCATCAGTTTTCAGCATAACAAAACTACATTGTATTATCAGTATAAGAAAAATCAACATGAAGGATAGTATCTTCAAAATCAGTTAAACGCATGTCAGTTAGTATACTGTCTAAGCAGAGTGCCTACTGGTCTTTTAGTCTGTTGTAAGCCAGCACGGAACTCCGGGTCTACTTATCTGTATTTTTGAAACCACTGTTCCTTAAGGAGCGTTTAAGTTATTGTTTCAAAGAGCTTTGAAGCTGTTCGACTTTTAAATTTATAATTTGCACTTTTAACCTTTATTTTATAAGCTGCAGTTACTTTTTACTTTATTAAAGGCAGCACATTAGTGTTATGGAAACATTTAAATGTTCAAATAACTATTATTCTTTTATTTGGGGGAATATTGTGTAATAGATGTGGAAGTCCCCTAAATGCAAAATTGACCCTCAGTCAGTGGTTTAGTAAAGAAATCGGAGATGAAACACGAAAGTCCAGTCAACCAGCTCAGCCAGGACTTCCCCTACCTGAGTGGCAGGGTAATTACTCTTAAATCAGGACTTAAAAATATCACCCCCCCGACCCCGTCCCCCGCTGTTCTATGGTTATCTATTTTGTGCTTTTGCAAGATTTCACACCCAAGGTATCAGTTGATATTTTGGATCACTTCTTTAGTGTGACTGCTGGAAATTCTTTGTATTAATTTGGAATATTGGTTGCAAGTGACAGAAAAAAGGGGGGTGTGTTATAAAGATGTAGGGTGTCTCCCAGAGCCCAAGGGCACGGATGCAGCTGGGTGTATCGATGGGTTTCCCATCCTTCAGTAATCTCTCCCTTACCCCTGCTGGTCTCCTTAAGGTTTTGAGTCCTTCTCTACCTGGAGATTCCCTTTCTTTGCTCCCAGTCTTCATGGTGGGGAATGGCACTTTGAGAGTCCAGCTACTTGTCAAGAGACTGGCCCATCTCTCAGGCCCAGCTCTGACACCCACAAGGAGGGGACCTGGCTTGGATCTGATGTCCACCCTTAGAACCTGCCTTTGTGGCTGGGGCCGTGGGTCATTGTAGGAATGTGGCTTCTGGGAGCCCCAGTGCTGTCCCTACGGCTTTGTAGGACTACTGCCTTGCATCAGAGCAAGGGACTGCTTCTGGGCCCTAGAGGTGGACTGGCCTGGGCAGCCTTCCAACCTGTCCTGGCATGAATGACCCCCAGTGCCATGGAGGGGGTTATGGAAAAAGGGGCATCGCAGAAAAAAGGTGTGTTACGGGGAAGAGGGAAGTGCTGGGCAGCCACCCAACAAGTATTCACTCCACGATGTTTATTTGAACTTAGAGAATAGTATTGGGGAGGAAAGTTTGTTGCCCCAGAATATAAATCCATTCAGAAATGACTTTTGGATTGCTCATTTCTTTGTTCTGGACAGTTAGGAGCTGGTTTTACTCACAGTGAAGACTGGGCCACACCTAGTTGAATCATTACAGACATAACATCTTTTTACCCCCTCAGAGTTAATAATGTACAAAATAATATTAGTTATCCTTTATAAGGATATTAACATATCTTTATAATGCTTTTGAATATTTAGTATTTAAATAGCCCTTTGATGTTTTCCATTAAGATTTGTTGTTTTAAAAGACAAGCTCAAAAACAACTTCCTCAGCACCATTTAATGTGCCGAAACAATGTCAAACAAGAAAGTCATTGGATGCCCGGGGGAGCTAAATTGCCTATTATTAGTCTGTACGGCGAAACAGATCTCACAATTGCGTTTTCAGAAGTACTTTTTACACATATATTCTAAAAATGACTCCGAAATATATTTAGTGCTCTCTTTATCAGGAAAAAAAATGTTTCCGGGGGGCACTGTGTTCACTAAACTGGAAGAAGACCTTCTGGAATTTAAATTTGTCATCTTCAAAGCATTTGGTGTGGAATACAATAACCAGACTAGGTTCTGTTTCATTCAACTACAAAGACACTTTTGTTAAAATTCCAAGTCCCTGTGATGCTAGTGCAGCTGATTTTTGGTTAGGATGGTGCTTTTGGAAAGCTTGGTTTATTTCCGAAAGAGCCCAGATGCCTTGGGCTAGGAATTTACAATAGGCCTCAGATTCTGGGTCTAGTGCTGCATACTTCTGGTCTTCCCTGTATCTGCTGTCTGTCTTCGTTTAAAGCTGGGGAGAGGCTGTACAGGCTTATGAGGCTGTCCTGTGGAAAGCCTGGAGAAAAGTTAAGAACTGTGTGCATAGTAGTAATTAATATAATTAATTACATAGCTTATGTGCCATATAAGTGCATATAGTTTCCATTAAAACCCAAATCCAAATTCCTTGTGCCTCTTTTCCTGCTCTGCCCTGTGTTTTTGGACTGACCACAGATGACTGAGTGCTTGCCAAACTGCCCTTTTCTTCCAATCTCTCCCTCCCCTTTCATCTCTCCAAATGGAGAAGCCCCAGCTAGCTTTCCCATACCAGGTGTCCTCAAGTCACCTTCCTCCACTCACAAGAGCATACCCAGCCCAAACAAACATCCCATCTCCTACTCCCGCAGCATTTACTTCTTTCCTTTCGGATTCCTCGCAGGGAATCCTCCTTTCCTGCTTCCACATGGGGACACGGATTTTGCTTTTGAAAGTTTCTAGAAAGCTCCTTTAGTGTTGGTCTTCAACAGAAGGAACCGTACCCCACACAGAGGGCAAACTACTATTTTTTTTTCCATATTCTGTTTTTGGAACTTTTATTGAATTCCAAACTTAAACAGAACGTCAAGAATAAAACCAGGAAGTTCTGTATACCCTTTACCCAGATACCCCAGCTATTTACATTAGGGCTGAGTATTACTGATCATCTTCCTAAATGAACACGGAGAAAGGATAAGCCAGATATGATTTCTTCCCTAGCATGAACGATTACTCTGTACTTTTAGGCTCTTTTTTTTTTTTTTAAACTCTGTCTTGTATTTATTTGTGTATTTATCTCATCAAGCAGTATTTAATGTTTCAGTCTCGGAAACTCCCTGTGCAGAGCCAGTGAGAACCTAGTAAGTCTGTTGAATGCAGTGCTGATTTTGCTTATCAAATTCAGTTTCACCCACTCACTCCATTCAATAAGCTATTTCTCATGTTTCCTCTGTGTGCCAGGCTGCAAAAGTAAGTGAAGAGATTGCGGGGAGATGGGAGAGGCATGGTGCTTCTTCCCCCCCTTGCACTGGGTGGCCTGGGGTCAGGAAGAGGGAGGAAAGGGAAGCGCTGGACATGGATGAGCAGAACCGGAAGTGGATGAGTAGGGCAGGAAGTGGTTGAGTAGGGCAGGAAGTGGGTGAGCGGGACGCTTCACAGCTGGTAATAGCTGGCAGGTAGGCAGAGAGTGCTGTTGCTTCCTTCTCCAACTGTTTTTTTTTAAACAAATTATTGAGATATTCACATACCACACAACCCCCTTTTAAAGTGTACAATTCAGTGGTTTTTGATATATTATTAGTTTTTTTTTAATTGTGGTAAAATATATATAACAAAGTTTACTATTTTGGCCTTTTTAAAAAAAATTTTAAATTGTGGTAAAGTACACAAGACATGAAATTTACCTTGTTAGCCATTTAAAAATATAGTTACAGTACATTTCAATATTGTCGTGCTATTATCACCACCTTCCATCCACAGAACTCTTTTCATCTTGCAAAACAGACTTTGTACCTATTAAACAGTAACTGCCCATTCCCCCAGCTCCTGGCGACTACTACTTTACTTTCTGTCTCTGAATTTGACTTTTGTAGTTGCCTCCTGTAGGTGAAGTCATACAGTGTTTGCCCTTTTGTGATTGGCTTATTTAATTCAGACTGATGTCCTCAAGGTTCATCCATGTTGTAGCATGTGTCAGAATTTCCTTCCTTCTTTTTTAGGGCTGAATAATATTCCATTATATGTATATACCATGTTTTGTTTACATATTCTTCTGTTGGACACATGGCTTGCTTCCACCTCTTGGGTGTTATGAATAATGCTCCTGTGGATGGGGTGTACGAATATATCTTCAAGTCCCTGCTTTCAGTTCTTTTGCAAATACACAGAAGTGGAATTGCTGGATCATGTGGCAATTATATTTTTAATTTTTTGAGGATATTTAAACAATTTTAAAGTGTACAATTCAGTGCATTAATTACAACCACAATGTTGTGCAACCATCATTGCTATCCATTTCCAAACTTTTTATCACCCCAGACAGAAAACTTGTATCCCTTAAACAATAACAACCTATTTCTCTTCCCCAACCCCTGGTAATTTCTGTTCTACTTTATTCTATTCTATTCTTTATGAATTTGCCTATTCTAGGTAGCTCCTTATAAGTGAAATAATATACAGATATTTGTTTGTTTCTGGCTTCTATCACTTAGCATAATGTTTTCAAGTTTTATTCATGTTGTATCAGAGTTTTGTTCTTTTTTATGGCTGAATTATATTCCATCATATGCATATATCACATTAAAAAAAATCCACTTGTCTGTTGATGGACACTTGGGTTGTTCCACCTTTTGGCTCTTGTGAATAATGCTGCAATGAATATTGGTGTACAGGTATCAATTTGAGTCTCGGCATTCCGTTCTTTTGTGTATATACCTAGGAATGGAATTGTTCCTCCTTTAACTCTTGACACATTCTTTGTGTTAGTTAAACAGAATCAGTTAAGCCACTGAACTCCTAAGTAGTGGAGTAATGGACCATTCATTCATTCACATGTTCATTCAGGAAATTTTCATAGCAGAAACTTTCTGTATTAAAAATGATGAGAACCTTTCCCTATTTTATATCTACTAATAGCAGTCATGACTGTGATTTAGTTTCTTGGTCTGTAAAATGGACAGATGAATACCTCTCTCCTGAGTTGGGAAGGTAAGTGGAGAAGGCACCCTATAATTCTGAGACACCATCTTTTTTTTGTCTTCTTTGTGGATATTGGTTTAAAAATGGCTCATAGTAAAGGCAGCTCAGGTGCCTTTACTATGAGTAAGGTGGCTTGATCTTTTCCATCTCTCTTCTTTAGCCTTATCCCTTAACTTCAAGATGGTGCTGTTTTTGATTGCACTGGTCTGTGAGTGCACTGGTCAGTGAGTGATAACCAGCGGAGTTAAGACTGTCTGAGCGGAGGAGAGGGAACATAAATACCAAAGGTAAAAAGAGGAGCAGGTTTTATCAAACCACCTGTGGCAAAACAATAACAGTAAAAGAAATTTGATGTTATTCCGTGCCTTCTCTCTTGTCCTCAAACCCCGTTCAACAAAACAATAAACAAGAAAAGCCTAGTTTTTAGGTTTGTCACAGTTAAGAACTTAACTATTTTGTGTGGGTTTGTGTTGTTTCCCCAGTTATTCTGTAAAACCTGCTTCATCATGATGGGTGTTATGTCTGCTATTGTGAGCTCACTGTCTCTCTGCTGTTTAGGATGTACTAGGATTCTGGGTTCAGCTATCTTAGCCTCAGTTCTAGGTCATAGTGGGCAACATGGGCCCACCTTCTTTCAAATTTTTAGATAGGTAAGAAGGTAACCTACCTTAAGGGTCTCAGAGAATGGAGAGTAACATTTCTATGTTATAATGATAGAACCAAGTCTTCATTTTTCTAGGTGAGAGCTCTTATATTTGTAATTTTGCAGCCTTTGGGGTTTATAAATAGACCTGGATAATCCCCATGAACTGGATTTCAGAGCAGTCCAGCAGAAGAGTCGCATCCTTTGACATGTGGCAAAGCATTGCAACATCTTTTATGGGGGAGATGGAGAAAGGTGAAAATGATCTATATAGAAATTCACTTAAGACTTTGACTTGGGCTTCACCATGGTTCCCCCTTTCTTGCTTAACATGTTAGGGCAGATAACCTTTGAGATGTGGTGTTTAAACTGTGTTAGCCCCATCTGTTGTGTGTTTTTTCAATGCAGAATTAATCTTTTTCCCAAAACCACCTGATGTTTTCTTGGGAGTAGGAAGGTAGATAAGTGGAGATGGAGGTTATGGGGTGCTTAGCTTCCCTTGGTGATAACCCTCTGAGCTTGTGCTATCTGATGGACCCAGGCCACACGTACTATATATCACTGGAGACCAGGTAACAGTCTGAGGTTTCTTAGTTACAGTAACTGATCCTGACTCCAGGCCATGGCAGGAAGCAGAATACTCTAGCAGTTAATGAAACCTGGGACCCTGTTTTTATTTTTTTATTCCTTTGTACAAGTATCTGAATTACAGAGGTTTCTGCCTTTCTCAGAAAGTTCTTACTGTTGGCCTTAAATAAAACCAGGTGACTTTCTGGTTCAAGTGGCTTACAGAAAGAATATCTTTGAAAATAAGTTAAATATTTTAATGCAATTATGTTAAATTCAATTAAATTGAATTTGAATAATTAAGTTTATATTCTAAATTGTTTCTTAAAAGCCTAATGTGATATTTTGGAAATATGTATCAGAGTTGCTGGTGTTTTTTTCCCTCCTCTCTTTTTGACATATGTGATTAGTGCGGGAAATTATAGTACCCATTGCTGCAGTTTTGAATAATGTACAAGTGACAAAATTTATCTTCTTAGTTCTTTTTGTGAAATATTGTAGACTTGTGAATTTTTACTTTTCTCATTTAACAGAGTCCTTGTAATCTTGTGGTTTAAGTTATTGACATCATTCTTGCCTGATTTCAGTAGAAAAGGACAGTAGGAAAGTAAACACAATGGAAATGGGGAGGGGAGATAGTGGTGATGTCAACAGTAATCTGTTTGAGGGGAGAGTGTAGAGGCTGCTGCCCGGAGGTTCATTTTCAGGGCTCTTTAGGGACTGTGGTCGTGGAGACAACTGACCAACATGGTACTGGAAGTGGTTTGATTGAAGGGGTAATGGGAAAGACTTCACCCTACCATATAATCCTGAGACCTGAAAAATCTACCATTAGTAATTCGTTTATTTGTGTTAAGCATAGCTGTCTTCCTGTTGGTCTCCTTTATCAAGTATATACCTCTGGGAACAATAATGCCTTAACTCACAAGTATCTTAATGCAAATTAGTTTCTCTATGAGATTTTCTAATTAAATTTTCTGAGATAACTGTCCTCTGAGATAAAATGGGCCATAGAAAGGAAAGGGGAAAGGGCACAGAATGGGAGAGCAACTTCATAAAGCTTCCTGGTGGCCTTGGTTGATGGCTGAGTTAGCAGTAAGATTGGAAATTTCACTATCAGAGTTGTTTCTGGCAAGAATGGATGTGCAGTGATCCAAAGCAACTTTTACCTATCACTGATTTTATATTCTAACCTGGGAAGATGAAGGATGGTGTGTGTAAAATATCTGGCTTAACCTTTGGCACATGACAGGCCCTGAATTTTTGAAGTCTCTTAAAAATAATATGTTATTGGTGGTTATCAATAACTAATACTATAGTTTTACTCCCTTTAACAATCTTCAGAATGAAAGGCAAAGACCTCTTGAGTAAAAATGTTACGATAAAACCTGTATTGGGAGGGCTTCCCTGGTGGCTCAGTGGTTGAGAATCTGCCTGGTGATGCAGGGGACATGGGTTTGTGCCCCCTTCCGGGAAGATCCCACATGCTGCGGAGCAACTAGGCCCGTGAGCCACAACTACTGAGCCTGCGCGTCTGGAGCCTGTGCTCCGCAACGAGAGAGGCCGCGATAGTGAGAGGCCCGCACACCGTGATGAAGAGTGGCCCCCGCTTGCCACAACTAGAGAAAGCCCTCGCACAGAAACGAAAGACGCAACACAGCAAAAATTAATTAATAAACTCCTACCCCTAACATTAAAAAACAAACCAAAAAAACCCCTGTATTATCTTTCTTCCTTGGAGATTGTGGCAAGAGGATAAATGCAGAAATTGATACTTGGAAATATTTTGGGATAGTAGAATATTTTGTATGTTGATCATCACTCCTTCAAGGAATCTAGGGAGATGGGGAGCCACCTTCAGGGAGTCAGCTGGGTGCTAGCATCTGTGTAACATGAGATTCTTCCATTCTGCTTCAGGCCCAGGTAGTGGGTGGTAGGCCAGGCACAGGGGTCCCTGTGGAGGAGAGGATACTGGGGTTCCACCGTGTGTACCCCTTTCTTTGCTGGGTACCCAATGCACCTGGCAGGTCTCTCCGTGTTTCCACGTGGACTGTGGAGTGGTGCATGTATGCCCCTACCCTCCACTGTAAGCCCCAGTTCTGCTGGCATCCACATATTTCCATGAGAAAATGGTCACGCTGAGATGCCAAGAGCTAATGACTTACGGTTATTAAGGATGTTTTGAATCTTTAAACAGGAATGGTCCCTTGGCTGAATATCAGTTTGGCATCTGTTGCCCCTTGGATTTCTTCTCTATTTTCAAAAAGCCAGCTCGTTTCTGTTTCCTACAAGGTATTTCCTGTGGTTCTTGTCTTTTTTGGGCAAATTTATTATGAGGGAAGTTCAGCAGATTGTGAATTTCGACTTTTTCTTAGCCACTAGAGGAGTGAGACTTATTCTCTATCTCCACACTGGAAACATAGTTTTTATCTGTTGATTTTTGAGAGGGTTTTTGTCTGAGAATTGAGGTAATAGAGGGTAAGAAGGATGACTGTGGTGATGGTGCAGGACCCCCTTCTGTAGCTGGGTCGAGTCCTCCAAGTGACTGTCCTCATCATTTCTGTCTCGGCTCTCTTTGATTTGCTCCTTCGATTGGCATATGTCAGTGAATGGCTTGTAAAGCATTCTCATAGCTTTAAGTTCTGGGGGTTAAAAAACCACGGGAGGGTAGGGGAAGAGGGATAAATTAGGAGTATGGGATTAATAGATACGTACCATTATATATAAAATAGATAAACAACAAGAATTCACTGTATAGCATAAGGAACTATATTCAGTATCTTGTAATAACCTGTGATGGAAAAGAATCTGAAAAAATATATATGTATAGTCGAATCACTTTGTTGTACACCTGGTACTAACACAATATTGTAAATCAACTATACTTCAATTAAAAATAAAACCACCCAGAACTTGTTTGCGTGATATTTTCTTTGGTATGAAACCTGCAAACTTAGGTTCCTGTTAGGAGTGGCAGAGAAGGGGGAGGAGGAAGAGTCCTCAGGCCCTTGGCCCCAGACCCAGGGTGAGTTTGTGTCCCAGGCTCAGTCTTCATGGGCTCTCAGGAAGTTGCAGGTGTGTGTGCAGGGATAGTGAGCACGTGTGGAAATCAGTGAACTAGGAAGCAGTAACTGAGCTTTGGACCCAAGGAGTCAGGGGCGATAGGTGGTCTGGAGCGTCATGGTTTTAACTGCCAGCTCCTGGCTAGTGAAGGGTACGCCAAGCTGGCTAAAGAGCAGAAAACCCGGTGAGGCTTCCCCGCCTTCCAAGCGCCTCCTTTCCCTGTTGGCACCAGGGGACAGTGGAGGGACTGACTCTAAGGACACGGCGGGCAGTGGCTGGCACAGTCTCTCTTGCTGGAAGGAGGGGTGCCGGCAGAGCTGGGGAGGGGGCCGGCTGGGAGGGTGGGAGGGTGGTGCTGCAGAAAGAGGTCTCCCACCTGCTCCCCACCCTTCTTACGTCCACTTCGTGAAATGAGCTTATTGTGCTGGGCTTCATACATTAGGCAGCTGTCTCTGAAAAGGTTTGATCTTTGACCTGGAGAGTCAGGCACCTTTGGGTCAAACGGGAACCAACATTTGGGGAGGTCATGTATCTGAAGTAGAATCCAGTTTTAGAGGCAGAGGCACCTAGGAGTGGGTCAGGCTGCAGCTGCTGCAGGGTATAGATGAAGAGAGCTTACGGGACATGTCAATGGTGTCTGGAACATAGTGGGTGCTTGTGAAATGTTTATTGAATGGATGGGAGAATAAGTGAGTCATTCAAGATCACGCTGTGGCTGATTCACATTTCTGCTCTCTTAGCTGTTTCTACTGGCATATCACCCCAAAGCCATCTTGTTTATAGTTCTCCTACAGGCCTGAAATATGGGAAGAATTATAGGTACTGGACTATAATTAAAACATCACTGAAGTTTTATCTTCTGCTTTGTGACATAATATAAACTACACATTCCAGGGTGAATGAGGGATAAATTAGGACTTTAGGATTAGTATATGCAGACGACTATATACAAAATAGATAAGCAACAAGGTCCTATTGTATAGCTCAGGGAACTATGTTCAATATCCTGTAATAAACCACAATGGAAAAGAATATATGTATAACTGAATCACTTTGCTGTACACCAGAAACTAGCACAACATTGTAAGTCAGCTATACTTCAATAAAAACAAAAACACACAAACTATACATTCCATGTGTGTTTCAATTTTTCATTTGTTTTTACTTGCTGTCTACTGTTTGAAATTTTAGGCAGGATCCAAACAAATGTAATCAGGTGTCATTTTACATTCTGAAACCTAAATATCCTTGGTAAACTTTGAAAACTTCATAGGTTATTTTAAATATGTTTGCTATATTTGTTGCTTATGTTTTTAGGTATGATGAAGATGTTGGCCTAAAAGAGTGTCTACGGCATTATCTTGAAAGATCGATAATTTCCTAATGAAATTCAGTTTTTTTGTGTTAGAGATCATTAACTGGCTATAGTATATGTCATACCTTCAAAAATTACTTGTTACATCAGTAGCCTTTAACTGGCACCCTCAAATCAGATTTGTCTTTTTGTGGTGTGTCCCTTCCCCATGGCTATGGCAAGCTTCCTGAAACTCTGGGCTGGCCAAGATCTGATGAGAAACTGTCCCATCACCTGCTACCTCTGCTTAGCCAGATACTCTGAGGTTGGAAGGTGAGGGGGTGGGGAGGGTGTGTGAGTTTGGAGGTGTTGTAAACATATTCACATGAACTCAGTGTTACTGTTTATGAATTTTTGCTTCACAGTTGGGCCTTGCCTCCAAAATTCTTAAGTAATGGAGAATTGCGTAAGAATAGCCATTGATTACTCTGCCAGTTGGAACCAGGAAACAGTAATTTATTGAAGTCCATAAAATGCCAAAACGTATTTTTTACATTCCTTTTCATTCTATTGTCAGGCACATCATTTATCAGCTGGTATTAGTAGCAAAGCGAAATTTAAGTGATTGGAATTTCACTTTTTGGTACTCGACATCTTTACCTTACAAAGTGGGAAGTCACGAGAAACTGTCAGTGATGGAATAATATTATAAAGTGTATTACTTACAGTTACACAGGTAACTAAAGAGACCTAGAAATAGTGACAGTGTGAACATAAGAATGTTGTTTGTGTGCTGTCCTCCTCTCTCATAGCAGAAAGTTGATTGAAAATGCTTAGAAAGGATGAATTTAGAAAATCTATACATTAGAGCTACAGAGGAAGCTACCAGGAAAAGCACCAAAATCACTGAAAGGATTTGCCTCTGAGGAGCAAGGCTGGGAGTGGAGTGGGGTGAGCCAGGCTACACTTGCTTTTCATTGTCAGCTCTTTTGGTTATGTGCATATGTTACTTTGACAAACACAAAACACACGTTGTTAAAAATTCCAGCTTGTCTTCCTTGCCAGAGTAGGGAACAGACAGTAGCAGAGTGGTGAAGTTAAGCAGTGAGAGCGAGAAGTGAATTTGGGGAAGCCCAGAGTCCTGGTCACCCATAGGTTGTATCCAGGTTTGCCTCTTTCTCCAAAACTCACAGTTTGGTAAAAAAATCTTGCCAGAGCTTTGGACCATGAAAAAACAAACAAAACAGTAAACCAAGAAGCAGACAGCAGTGAATCACTTTTAGATCCACGTGAACATCTTCCAGAACCTCGAGCGCAATGGGATACAGTGTCAGTGAGCTCTGTCTCTGGGCACCAATGTTGGGTCAACGCTTGTGCTGCCATTGTAGTCCCTGGTGCCGCCCATGACCTGAGGGCCTTGCCAGGTTGAAAATTGGTGGCAGAGCCGATTACTCGACCAGTAGGAGCTCTGCTGTTGAGGAGTCCTGGACAGGAAAGCAAGACAGTGAGGGGAGAGCGAAATGCTGAGTTTGTGTCCAGGGACACTTTGCAATAAAGGCTGCTGCTTAAGACTGGTGCTTCTTAGAACCACTGATTTGAGAACAAGTTTAACTGTGGAATTTAATTTTTTGTTTGATTACTTTCAGACAACACCCCAGGAGTGAAAAACAATGTAGTAAAGAAGATATTCTTAGACCTGAAAATGTTTAAAAGTTGAAAATAATCCCCTAATTTTTGTTGTCTAATTCTAGGGCCCTGACAGTAACAAGCCTGTGTGCTTGCATGGTAGGGGCATTTCTCAGTCTGGTGGCTCTCTGCTAGAATCTGTTCAGTTGTTTTCCTTAAGGTGGTCCCATAGGAAAGGCCGTGTATTCTGAGGAAATCAAGACTGTATAACTTCTTTTTTTTTTTTTGGCAAATAGTCCAGGGTCAACTGGAATGTGTTTTAATTAGCTTATCATCTTGGGAAATTTTATCATTGAGAAAAGTATACTAAAAGGCTTGGCTTACTTTATTTATTTGGCTCCTATATGTGCGTCTTCAACACAGCCATCAAAAAATGGCATAGATTTCAGTGGCTCTTTGACATATTGTTTTAAATAAACATTTTGTCTATTAATTAATTGCTAGGGATATAAGAGATTAAACTTGTTTCACCCAACTTTTGCTCTCTCTTCATACTCACCCTTACGGGAGAGGAAATTTCAAGGTGGATTTTCACTTGAAGCATAACCTGAAGAGGAGCCTCTAAGAAACATCCAGAGCTACACTTTGTAGCATCAATGCACACGTGAAGTTAAGCATAAGTTATTTCTGGGGATATCTTTAGGAGAACTACGGGTCAAGAGTTGGATGTAATGAAAATGAAAAAGTAAATGGTGGATTCAGGCAGAGAGAGATATCCGTATCTGAGTTTATACTCAGAATAAAACAGGTTTCAAGGGTGTGGCTGAAATGCCTTCAAGGTATTTGACACTGCAGTGAGTCAGAGTGGCTCTTTAGAACCCCGCCCGCCCCCCCACCCCCATGGCCCGCATCTTTCCTGTTGACCAGGCAGGTTCTACTGGGTGTTTACCGCCAAGACAGGGCCTAAAAGTTGGGCAACCGGTTAGTTGTTGTTTTGCAGAGTAGAGCTAAGGGGGTTAGCCCACTGGTTGTAAAATCCTTCTTCCTTTTGAAAACCTCAAAACCAACAAATTACTTCCTTTCTTAATCTCTGAGAGGGTGAGTGGTGAGGCCTAGCCTTTAGTTATGTGATGTGTGTGGCACCGAGGTCAGGTTCCTCCTACTCAGAGCAGATGGGCATCCTTCCAGCAAAATCTGCTGCTGAGCGTCCCACCTCCCACCTTCCCTGGGAGGAAGGGCGAGTTCGGAGCGGTCACTCAGCTTGGTTCTGCGAGTCTGGGGTGGCCGTGTTGAAAAGGAGTTCCCTCCTTTTCTGTCTGCTTTAAGATTTCCTGGTTGTTTTGTTAGTGGCAGTCACTTTGATACCACTTAAAAAAACTTTGATTAACATAGTGAGGCAAGTCTTGCAGAAGATCTGTCCATCTGGGTGCTACTAAATGGCTTGTGGGTGATGTTTTTATTGGTTGGATGAGGTGGGAGTTTCCTCCCTTTTTTCCCTCCGTGTGGTAAAATCCCATCCTGCTGCTGAAAAACTGAGGGAGAAGTGTGTGTGTGTGTGTGTGTGTGTGTGTGTGTGTG